>NW_010139557.1:354-8238 GCF_000699245.1 Pterocles gutturalis | reverse complement strand
CAAACCAACCTCCAGTCAGCTGCGAGCAGTCCTGAGCTGAGAGGATTCTGTTGCTGACCTCCCCCTTCCCAGTTCATCACCCCACAGCACAAGCTCTGTGAATGCCCTCGATGACTGTGTCTGTGATTGAATGCAGGTGCTGGGTACTTTCTTCCCCATGAGTCCTACTTTCTAGATAGATGTCCCCAACCAAGAAAATCTTGTAGTTACACACAGGGCACTAATACTTCCATACTGAGTATTACGCAAGACATCAGCTACATATTTTTGGAAGATCAGAATCTCATCGGAATTGCCAGCTGTCTATGCAGAACACTCAGGAGCTATTTGGGTATGTTAAGTACAGATGACAGACCCGATAACAGTGCCTGAAAGATTAAATTCCATCTGCATCTTGTTACTTTTTGTCATTTCATACCTTTTTGGAGTCTTTCTGTTTCACAACAACAAACTGGTAAAGGAGCTTGCATCACAGGCTTGCAAACTTAGAGAAGAAAATCCTCTAAATGCTTTTTTGGAGTGACCAGGTGCCTGGAGACATGCTACAGTGGATGTTTTAGTAGCCCTTTAAGTGGGAAGGGCAGTTCAAGAAAAATGTGGATGGGATTCCTACTACACCAATGTCCATTAACATCCTTTTAACTTGGGTTGGGTGGCTCTTTATTCCAGCTATATCAGGCTCACCATTAGGCTTTGCGCTTCCAGCAATGCAAATAACAGATCCCTATTCAAAAGCTTTTCAACCCCTCTTATATTTGCAAGATGAGCAAGTATTTGCTTCCACAAACCAGAACCAGCCTTACCCTATCACAGCCTTTTCTGTTTTCCAGTGTACCCCTCAAAAATATATTGAGGGAAGCTTAAACATGCTAATTTTCATACTGAAATGACCAATTCTTAAGAAAAAAACAAAACAAAACCCCCCAATAAACCTGAAAATTTCACTTGAATAATTATTTTCTGCTCACTTTGAAAACTCCTCCTCTCAAATAAGAGGGCAAAACAGAGCAGCTGCAGAGCACCTTGTTGTTACGAAATCTGCATTTCGCAGGCACACCCTGCTGCCTGGGTTTGTCCACAGCAAGTCCATCTCCATCCTGTGTTCTTGGCCCACCCAGCAGAGAAGCCCCAGTCCCAGTCCCTCCTCTACCTGTGACCGGAGCTGAGCCACACTGGCAAGCAGACATTTGGAAAGCCAAACTCACTGGCACGCTCGAATAGAGCAGCATTTCATTAAGAAACTTTAAAAAAAAATAACCAACAAAACCCAAAACCACTTGCACTTAATAATTAAATGCAACCCAATTGAATTAGTGTTGTGACATACCACAAGCAAAAGTATCTGAACCTTGGCACCCCTGTGTCCCCAGCAGGCTCTGAAAGGAGAGCTCTAGCAACTTGTACCGCAGCAGACGCCGACCTTCCTGCTCTTTGGGACTACAGCTCTTGCAGAGGAGTGTGCAGAAGCCGAGACATGGCCAGGCTCTGTCTGCTCCCACTCGGGGTGCAGGTACCCGCTCATGCAGTGCTGTAGGCATGGACTGAGAGGCACAGGGACACCCCTCTGCTGGCTGACACCCAGGGGTGACTTTCCTGCGGAGGGTAAGATCTCTGCTGCAGGAAAGCTGACAGCACTGAGCAGTCACAGGTTTTTCAAGAGAAGTATTTCACTGTAACCAGCACAAAGTACACGATAGGGTCCCCGAGCGAGGCACAGCGTGACTTACAGCTGACTTCCGTGGGCTTTAGTCTGATCCATAAATCCTCTAGACACTTCACAAGAGTGTTGCTCAACTCCCACTGCCTTCAGCTGCACAAGAGGTAGACTTAAATACTTAGCATTAGCATAGCTCCCCATGACTCATTTTTTACCTTTTTAAGTATAGCACCCTATAAATGTGAATACATTATGTGAAATAAAAATCATATTATTACTGTTCTTCATGCAACCAAAACAAAAAATTACTCCTGCAGGCTTTGCGACAGCTTCCTCTCCCCAAAAAACCACCGGTGCCCCTTGCAAGGTCAGGACAGGGTTAAGGTGGCTCTCCTCCCTCCATCGGGGAGCTCAGGCAGCATAGGGACATGGCACAGTGACATCAGACATGGAGCCAGTGGCTGGGCAGAAAGCTTCATTGTCAACCCTGCCGCTCCTATGAAGTCTATCAAAAAGAGCAGAGCTGGCTCTGGGCGCAGGAAAAGCAGGGATGTGCCCAGAGCTTCTATCAGCTGTGAAGCAGCCTGTGCCAGCACTGGGGAAGCCAGGCTCACTGAAGAAGCGGTGGTGGCATCCCTAGCTGGGGGATGCTCCCCATTCCCTATCTTCCTCCAGACATACATCACCTTCCTCCCTCCATCACCAGGCTTGAGTTTTCCCCCTCAGAAATACCAAACCTCATCTTGTCTAGCCAAGGAAATGCCCCGAGCTGCCTCAGGGAGGCAGGAGGAACCTGGTAGGAAGAGCATGGAGTAGAGCTCAGGAGTTTTAATGGGAGCTGAGACCCAGTTTCAGCATCCTCCTGCCTGTCCTTCTGGACTGCAGACTTTCCTGTGTGATCCCATGAGCTGTGTTCAGCGTTACTGAATACCCCAGTTCCCCAGACGTAGAAGTGAGACAAATAGTAGGTCCCTATCTCACAGGTATGTAAAAAAATAAACAGATTTTGCATTACAAGTGTTCCAGGAATGCTTTAAAAATTGCACAAGTACCAAGACTAATCCATCACTGCTCAAAACGAAATGTAAGATTGATAGCAAATTAAAGTCTTACCTACACAAGCATAAATACTAGAGTGTGCAGGACTGTTTTCTTAGTTTATCTGTTTTTTCTGATAACCACACTTGCCCTGGTGACTCGAACTGTTCCAGTCACAAGTTGTTTGAATTCAGTGCACCAAATGGTGTCTGGAGAAATGTATGTTTTCCCCTGTCTACAGCGATGGCTGAGACATCAGTCATCCTCCCAGCTGTCCTAAAGACATAGCTGAAAATACATGCTCAGATCCATCCTGCTGTCAGGTGCCTCTTCAGACAATTTTACATCTTGGACCTCTCTAGTGAGATTACCCATGAGAACCTATTTTCCACAGTATTCTTCTAATCCTTTCTTCAACCTTCTTATTTAATATCTGAAGTGAGTGGAGTGGCAGAGCTGCCACACACATCCTAGAAACTGTCATTTTAAAGACATGATAACAGACGCCTTTTCTTAAAGCTTCCAGGAATACGTGTGGCTTAAAAAGCTAATTCCTGTTTAAAATAATGACTAAGACTCTTAGGAATCCAACTCCCAAAGTCACACAGGTAGTTTTGAATACGTTACCCTTTTAGAGTAATTACGCCATCAAAGTTACAGTCAAAAGCTGATGAGCGTTACTAATATATGCTGATGAGTGAGCCTGTAAGTGAAAGGCCTTCTTGCTTTATTTACACTCCAGTAAGTGAGAAAGCACACCAAGACTTACTTTCATGTACAAGAGTAACAGACCTGACCTCAGGAGACACTTAGCGAGGTTAACCCACAGCCCAGGGAGCAGGTTTATTGTAAACTGGCTGCGAGCTGATGCAGGTGTACTAATTTTCACTGGAGATGATTGAAACTGGAAGCAGCTGTTTGGTCTTCAGCAGACTAACACCAGTCACTACATAAACCAGTGGTCTGGCCCACCAGACCCACCATCATCACTACAAATCACTATTTGGATGTGAAATAGTCCCCAGAAAGTCCTCAGTGACACTTATCTCTAGACCAAGAACTAGGTAGATGCAGTCAGGAGTTGGCAATAACCAAACACAGAGACAGCAGAGATCAGCAAACCATTGGGAGGCATTTCCCCCACCTATGGGAAAACAAATAGATTTTCCCCTCCATGAAATGAAGCACCCACTTCAGGTAGGTTTAGCAAGGTAATGCAGGAATGAGAACCATTGTACGTTCAAAGGAGAGGCTTTGTATGAAACTACGTAGAATTCACAGCAACAAAGAAGGCTTAGACAATGAAGGGCTGAGAGGGATGAAGAAAGAATAAAACATTTTCACCACACTGCATAAATCTGTATATTTGGTATAACATGCTTTCCAGAAGCAGACCTTTGGAAAGAGAAGGAAGGCAGGCATTATGTTATACAGGAGAAGCTAAAGGGGTGTCAGCACACTTTCTGCATTGCTCAATAGTAGTAGTAGAGAAAAAAAAGTACAAAAAAGTAGTTCAAAATTTTAATCTCAAGCCCATCAATGGCAAACAAATGCTGAGGCAAACAAGTTTTGGCCAAAAATTAACTAAAAAAACCCCCAAACTAATCTGTAGAAGCACTGAGAAATTCTGCTGGTCAATTCTGGCCAGAACAGGAGCAGCAGGAAGGGCAATCCAATCCCAGAATGTCTCAGTTACAACAGGTATCTGTAAGAGTTGGTAACATTAAGCTACCTTCCCAAAGGCAGTCTGTGACATAGAAAGTACCTGGAAGGAAGCTTTCCACCTATTCAGTTAGCTCCAGCCATTGGACTGCCCTCTCTGATGAAACCTACATGTCTGTGCAGCACTAACTACCACCACTTACTAAAAAACTAGTGGCTGAAGCAGTAAAATTAGCAGGAGAGTCTGTAGTAAGTACCGTAAGTAGAGCAGACTACTTAAAAATATCATTAATGTCCCCCACCCCTGCCCCCATCTCTTCCTTCAATCCTTATTTCAGGAGACATATTTTTGTATAATTATTTCATCATCTAAGAACAGGTGGCCAGTTTGCCATATCCCTATGCAAGATTTCCATATGTATTACTCCTCCACTGACATTTTCTAATATATACATGCATGCATGGATCAGCAATTGCTCCACTACATTCTCAAGTGGAGAATAAGAGTCATAAATCTCAAAAAAAAAAATTAAAAAAAGAGTATGCCAAGAAATTCAGCATCTGAAGTTACAGCTGTTCATTTCTCTCTGTTCAGAAGAAGCCAGTCATGGCTTATTGCAGATGGTATTGAAGTTGATGGACTTGCTCTGGGTTTACATTGGATACAAACACTCAGGATGTGACCCACTGGAGCACTGGACCTTCATTTCCCCAGGGAGAAAAATACAGGCAGTGACATTTAAGCAGAACAGGAAGGCTGTACTCCCCTCCCCACTAAGTATCTTCTGTCAAGTCCTTCTGTAGGCAACAACAGGAGAAAGAAGCAATAACTCCCCCAAGGAGTGGGCTAACATTCCTCCCATCTGCCAGTCCCACGCTCATTCTGTTTCCACTTCGACCAAATCCTCCCAGCCTCTTCTGCTTTATACTTCACTAAACTTGGGTGCCTCAGACACCCAGAATAATATTGTTGATCTTTGAAAGGTCACTTCCAAGGCACATTTCCATATCTTTTAACACCACTTCTCTTCCTCAGCCCTGTCTATAGTGCCATCTTGGAAGCCTGAAAATGAATTCCATATTTTCCATATTAAATCTGTCCCCTCCACCCTGATCTACTTATTCATGACAGTAAAAGCTTATGCAAACACCACCACCATGCCAAAACACTCCCCTCTGTTCCTGGGGATTCATGTTAATATTCTCCATCTCCAGAGCCTGGAGTCCCCTCTGCATTGCACATTCCCACACTGACGTGCGGTCCCTCCTGCCTCCACCTCTGCAGGTAAGAGAGGTAAAGGGATGTGCACTCATGGAAAAGTTACAACGCTGAGGTGAGGGCAGTGCCCCTGGACAGAGGCACCACGCTGCACCAGAGCCCTGCACAAGCTGCAAAGGCTGAGCGATGCTGGAGAGAGAAGCCACTCGGTGTGAGAGCGTCACAGAAGCAGTGCACAGCAAACAAACCAGGCAAAACCAAATTGAGACTGGTCCAGTTGAAGTCTGGAGCCTAAAACTTCCACAGGGCAGACTGATTCATCCCAATGAACTGACTCACCTGTTCCCAACAGGTCAGCAGGGATGCCCAGCTTGGCAATCAGGGGATGTAGGTAGAGGCTCTTGGCTTGAATCCAGCCAGAAAGAAATTTCACACCCAAAAAGGGAAGATAAAAAGGAACAGGCAGAAATGAATGAAGCCAAACAGCTTTCCTCAAGGAGCCCTTCAGAATTAAGAGCTGAAGGGAGCAGAGTTTCTGCCCTGATGGTTTCAACAGCAAACACCACTGACAGCAGGTGGTACAAACTAAAGGGCCATGCGGGTCGAGGGTACAGGACACTGTTTCTTCCTGCAGTGAAGAAGAGCACTAAGGAACCACAGCACAATGTCAAGGATAATGATTCATCACATTCATTTGTCCTCACATTGCCCTCATGCACTCCTTTGCCAATGACACCACCAGCTCAGTACAGGAGTCATTTTCCTCCTTCCAGTTCCCAAATACCATGTCTCCCCCAGTGCCAAAAAGTGTATGGGGAGAAGAAAAGTCCTGTCTAATCACCAGACGATGCAATTGTATTCCTCCTTTTTGTTAGCCTCAGCCCTAGCTTAAGCAAAAAAAAACACCCAACCCAACACATACCAAAAAGTCCCCCCCATGAAGAAGGCAAGCTTTGTTTCTGTAATTCTTAGTTCCTCTGCAAAAAATCTTGAGCTTGTGAAAACACCCACCAAACCCTTCAATAAATAGAAACTGCCTTTCACATCATTTCTGAAAACAGATGCTGGGTCAGCTCTGACCCTCATGCAGCTGCTCTGGTTCAGGAGTCATGCTGGTGTGGTGTTTGGCCCCCTGCAATCCGGGCTACGCACTCTATCATATGGGATATCTCCTGGAACGGAGGAGTAAAACCAAAGAAAGTCAAACAAATTGATACAGAACTATAAGATGAAGAATACCCATTTTCTATCTGCATTAATATTTTTAAAGAGATGCTGTCAGCTTTGTATTTTCAGGCTGAAGTACACAGAAAGATATCCCATCTTTATGAGGCAGTCCACAGCTGAGAGGTGGTTTTTCTAAAGCTATTTACTCCATAATTGCCTTGCCACACCCTTGTTCTAACTCTTATCTTCTCCTAGTTTTTCTTAAATTAACACTCTATTTTTGCAGTGCCACTAACAGATTTAGAGCAACAGACAAGCACCTTTCACAAAGAAAAGTAATGACAGCTGACCCATGCGATCTTAGGCCTTTGAAATGCATCTCTCTTGTGCAGAAAGGGCCTGAGCTAACTGGATAATTTCATAGTGAAAATTCAGAAAGCACATCTATATCCAGGTATGACTATAAGGTTGGTACGCTTGTTCTTAGTTCCAGCTATTGTATGAACAACAGTTTCCAGGTAAGACATAAATAGAACATTTCTAGTCAATAGCATCCCTTTAAGCCTGCCACCAAAATTTGAACTTAGATGACTTAAGATACCCAAGGAGATGGTGGCTTAGATTTTCACACTTTTGTAACATTAATGTAGCAAATATGCAACTAATGTAGAAAAGTGCCACCTGATGGGTGCAGAAGGGCTGCAGGTAGCTGTGCTGGGAGAGCCTCACGTGGGGGTCTGGACTCACTGTGCACATTGCTCTTCTAACAAAACCCTGGCCACTACCCTGAACCCCAACAGTGTGAACTCCCAATTTGTCACACAAAGTGATCAGCTGGCCGCGGAGGGTTACTAGAGCTGCCAAGTGCAGGATGCTGAGACTGGTCCAGCTAAGGGCTAAGTCTTAACTTGTTCCTCAACTTGGAGACAGTATGACTTTATCTTCGTTTCTCTGTCTGGGAAGCAGGGTTTTCTAAACACTGTTTCTATAGCTCAAGTCATCAAAAAAAAAGTTAAAAAAAAAGTTAAGAAGTTGCAAGTTTTCTTTCTAATTCCCAGCAATCCCAAGCACAAAAGCTGCAAAGTCCTTGTCCTTCAGCTGCGGTTCAGTTCATTTTCTTACAGCAGAAAAAAACCCTAAG
>NW_010139557.1:0-344 GCF_000699245.1 Pterocles gutturalis | reverse complement strand
AGAAAAAAAAAAAAAAAAGTACCTCCTCCTCTCCTTGTTTCTTTGTAATTAAAAGACAGCATCTACACGTTTCTCCTAAAAGTCTAGCATGTAACTCAAACACATGAATCTGGAAGCTTTCACAGGGTATTCCAAGAGCAGTTTTAATGCAAACTAAGAAATCTCGCAGTACACAGAACATGCACGGGGTAGGAAAGTAAAAGATGAGCGTTGTTCTGAATTCGATGGGGGAAAAAAAAACCCAAATGCAACAAAAATCCACCAACCCCCCACCTTATAAAGATCTTGCATTACACAACTTAACTCAGAGTGACCCCTCTCCCCCCCCAACCCCCGAAGAAGCC
>NW_010139556.1:1383-1587 GCF_000699245.1 Pterocles gutturalis | reverse complement strand
GCACGCGGTGGCAGCATGACACCCCCACGGTGGCCCGTGGCAGCACACGGGGCGGGGGTGGCTTGGGTATCACAGGGTTTAGGGTTACAGGGTTGGGGCTCAGCACCTTTTTAATTCTTCATCGCGTGGCTGATTGATCCCCCCCTTCCCTCCAGACCCCCCCGGCCCTGTGCAGACACTAAAGATTAAGAGGGTGACAAAGAG
>NW_010139556.1:0-1173 GCF_000699245.1 Pterocles gutturalis | reverse complement strand
TGCTTCGGGTGGGATGGTGGGTGCTGGTAGGGTTGTTCTCCGAGGTGGTTGGGGTTCTCATGGTGGTCCTTCGCCAAGATATCCAGGTCCCCGTCATGGTCCTTCTCAGGGATGGACTGGGGGTCTCCATCGGGGTCTTTCTCCAGGATGCCTTGTGTCCCCATCACGGTCCTTTCTCCAAGACACCTGGGGGTCCCCATCGTGGTCCTTCTCCAGAATGGCTGGGGTCCCCATCATGGTCCTTCTCTCAGATGCCTGGGGTTTCCATCATGGTCCTTCTCCAGGCTGTGTGGGGTCCTCAGCTAGCACCATTCTCCAAGATTCTGGGGATTACCATAGTGGTCCTTCTCTAGGATGCCTTGTGTCCCCATCACGGTCCTTCTCCAAGACACCTGGGGCTCCCCATCGTGGTCCTTCTTCAGAATGGCCAGGGCCCCCCATTGTGGTCCTTCTCTGGGCTGGGATGCCTGCAGTCCCCAACCTCTCCATCATGCCCATGGTCCTCATTATGGTCCTTCTCCACAATCCCTGGGGTCCCCAGCTACAGCCCTTCTCTGGGATGCCTGCAGTCCCCAGCCACAGCCCTCTCCTGATGTCCATGGTCCCTAGCCCCTCACCAGGTTCCTGGGTCCCCTGCTGTCAACCCTTCTCTGGGATGTCCCTTGCTGGGATGCCCAGTGTCTCCAGCTGTGGCCCTTCTCCAGGACACCGCTGGTCCCTGGTTGTGGCCCTTCTCTGGGATGCTCGGAGTCCCCTCACCGGGACACCCAGTGTCCCCATCCCCAGGGACACCATTTCATCCCCTTCTAAAAGTCCCATGAGAGCTCATCCCGCAGCACCCTGGGCACAGGGAGATGCCAAAACCCATGTGCCATCCCCAGAGTCCCCAGGGTGTCGTCATCCATCTCCCTGGGCTGGACCAACCCCCCGGGGCCGGCCCAACGAGAAACCCCCCCCCCCCATTGCCAGCATTCTGGGGGGGAGCAGGGATGGGCAGAAGGGATGAGGGACATTGGGATGTCCCAAGTCACCCTGAATGTGGTGGATTCCCTCCCACAGGGCTGAGCCCGGCCCCCGGGAAGGCGCTGAGCCCTGTGCTGCTGTGCAAGGTGTGTGGGGACACCAGCAGCGGGAAGCACTACGGCATCTACGCCTGCAACGGCTGCAGTGGCT
>NW_010139555.1:0-232 GCF_000699245.1 Pterocles gutturalis | reverse complement strand
CGATGGAGAGTGCCTGCGCTGTGGGCACAGATCCGTTTAGCTTGCAGAAAGAGCAGCCTCGGAGGAGAAACCCACCCCGGCGCTGCCCGGCGCGGGGCTGGGGATGATGGACGATTATGGACCATCTGCACTTGCAGGAGGGGATAGATTTACGAGCAGCGCAGACAGCGAGAAGAGTGTCCATTACTATAACTCACCGGCCTCTTCAGAGATACCGTAGCGGCCCCGCGTC
>NW_010139554.1:8089-8380 GCF_000699245.1 Pterocles gutturalis | reverse complement strand
CCCCCCCAGGGCTGCCTGCCCTCCTCCTCTTCCTCCTGCCCTGCTTTTCCTCTCCTGCGTCCCCTTTGTCCTCTCGGGCTCCCAGGAGGGACGAGGGCTCTGCTGCTCCAGCGCAGCCGTCCCTTGTCCTGCTGCCACCCAGGACACGAGCTGCATCAGGCGTCAGCTCACAGGGCTGTGGGATGGGGGGTGTGTGAGGGGTTTGTCCTCAGGACCCCTCATGGTTGGGGGTGTGGAGCCCAAGGGGAGCCCAGACACCCCCACAGTGGGTGCCAGCTTCCTAATTTGGAC
>NW_010139554.1:5254-7944 GCF_000699245.1 Pterocles gutturalis | reverse complement strand
GGCTCCCCCCGGCGATGCTGATGTGGGACCTGCCTCATCCCGCTCCTGCTCCATGTGTTTTCTGAGTTCGGATGGTCCCTGTTGCTCCAACACCAGCACCGACACAGGGCCACTCGTTACTGGGAGCTGCCAAATCGCCTCTCGCCCTGACACAGAGGACAAAGTCCCCATCGTGCCCCCCCAACATGTGCTGTGGGTTTAGGAGTGGCGCCGAGCCATACTCCCAGCCCAATGTTCCATGGGATGGACCCGAGCATCACCATGCGCCTCATCCTGCCCTGGGCTGCAGCTGCTTTCCCAGCGGGATGCAGAGGTGGCAACCTGGAGGCAAAACTCACGAGGAGCATCCGGCTGCGCTTCCCTGCCGCTCTCAGCGCTTCGCAAATTGTTTTTCTGCAAAAAAGTCAATTGTCCTTGGTGGCAGCCAAGGAAGGGGCTGAGTGCTGTCCCTGGGATGGGACAAGAAGAACGGCTGTCCTACCCACTGCCCCTCGCCCAGCCCTGCTGGACCTCCTGCCCCACGAGGACCCCGGCGGGTGCGGAGGATGCGGGGATGGAGCCACGTGAAGCCCCGGCCGGACTGTGCCTGGGGATGGCAACTGGATTTACAGCTGGAAAATCTGCTGTGCCCCAGGCATGCAGCAGGGAAGTTCTTCCCTGGTGGCTTGGGGACCATCTCACGTCTTCAAGGTGACACTGAGCATCTTCCCGCAGCTCGGGGCTCTCCAGGCAGGCAGGGGAGTGCAGAGGGGCCGGGGCAGGGCTCCTCGTGGGAAGGACGGCGGCAGCGGTGTGAGCCCAGCCAGTGGTGTGGGTCCTGCGTCACCGTCACAGGCTTGTGGCAAAGTGCCGAGGAAGTTTTTGCAGCAGCATTAGAAAATGTTGACATGTTTTTTGAAACAATTTCAGATCTGATATCTGCACCAGATTGAGTTTGTAACCAGCTTTATTGTTTAAGCCTGCTGGGATTTCATCAAAGGCGTCTGCTGTTTACCCAGAACCATTTCATTGGAGAAAACAGCAAACAGACCTGCATTTCTATCTGATTTCACTTTTTTCCTTTTCCTCCTGAATTTAAGTGCTTTTGAAAAGCATGGCTGATAAGGCAGAGCAATGTGGATAAATCCCAAGGACCAGCTTGGCGGAGGCTCCACCAGCTGCTCCCAGTTTATGAACAGACCGCAGGCAGCGGTGGGACCCCCTGCCCCGGCTGCTCTTGGGTTCTCCATCCCAGCAGCTTGAGCTGGGTCCTGGCTCCTTGGGATGCTGAAGGATGGGCAGAGGATCTGCACAGTGCTGTGGGAAGCAGAGAAAGATGAAGGAGACACCTTCACTCAGCATAAACCGCATTAATCCTCCTCCCACCTTGGTCCCCAGGGGCCGCCCGCCGGGCTCTGCCTTCTGCCCATCGCTGACCTCGGAAACACGCCGGAGAGGAGGGCTGGGGGCTCCGAATGGGGCCCAGGAGGGTTTGACCAGGAGCTGACCCAGGGGCTATGGTCCCTTCACTGTGGGTGGCTCTGCCCTGGGCATCCCTCTTCCCACGGCTGCTTCATGGTCACCCATCACCAGCATCATTTTTCCTGGGGATTTGGAATCTTTCCCGCTTGGGAATGCTCATCCCTGCATTCCCTGACCTTTGGGACTGGGACACGATGGGCTGGGGGCCAGTGAAGTGCACCCCAACACCTTTCCCTGGGTCCCTTCAGCATCTCCCAGCCACCGTGGGGGCTGGTGGTCCCCGGGGCGGGTTGTGCCGGTGGCACCTCACCAATGCTCCGAGGGTTTGTCTCTTCCATCGATCACACCTGCACGGTGACAATGTAATTTTTATCTCTGGTTGTTTATTTCTCAGACAGAACTACTTGTAAATTCCGAGAAGAATATATATCCCTGCGCGTGACAGATCCAGCACACGGCGATTAATCTGCCCTCTTAAGACCTGAATGCAAAAGTGTCCCAATGTCACTCCTGGACGGGCTGTCGAGCCCTAGGGCAGCACTCTGGGGACGTGCAGGGACCCGGTGGCAAAGCATGCCCTGGTCCAGGCGATGCTCCCCTATTGCTTATCGCACTCGCTGTCAGCTCCGGTGCTCCCCAGCCCGTGCTCGCAGCCACCCCGGCTCTCCGGGCTCAGGCTCCAGCTCTTCTTTTTAGGAGGTTTATGCAAATAGAGCTTTTTCTTTTTTTTTTTTTATTTTTTTTATTTTTTTAATTCCTCACTGCCGCTGCTGCTCTGCCATGCCCCAGATAGCAGAAGTGCTGAGGACAGGCGTTTGCATCAGGTCCTGCGACACCCACATCCCAGCTAGCCACCCGGCCAAGGGGACAAGGGACGCGGCGAGGGGACATCCCGAGGGGAAAGGGGCAGAGAGCAGGTGGCAGAGGCTGAGGACGGAGGGATGAAGGTCCCTTAATGGCTGATACCTCTGCCCCGTGCTGGTGAGGATGGGCATTGGTGCCTGGTAGGTACAGGTCTGTCCCCACTCTGAGAAAGAAGGTGTCCCCATGGAGGGACAGGCTGGGGATGGGGGTGTCAATCTGGGCTCCACACCCCCCGTGCCGTGCAGCCGTTTATTTACAACCTCCTACACGGGAGCATCTGGGAAGCGAAGCGCGTCATTTCCAGAGAGAGCAAAAAATGCTGCATATTTCAGTGTCTTTTGAATTTTTTAGGTTTCCCTGAACTG
>NW_010139554.1:668-5043 GCF_000699245.1 Pterocles gutturalis | reverse complement strand
CAGGTCCCCTCCATGCTCGGCAGGCTGAGCACGATGTGCTGCAGCCGCCTCATCCCAGGGGACGGGCAATGAGGCTGGGGGGGACCACGGCACCCCAAAATGCCTCCGGTTGCCCCATCGTGCTCCTATGGTGGTGTCACCTCCAAAATGGTGTGAAGGGATGGCGGGAGCATCCCGGGTCCTGGCGGGAGGGCTGAGCATCCTGGGTCCTGCTGGGTCCTGAGCATCCCCTGGGCTCCAGCATCTTCCCGAGATGCTGCAAAGCCGGAGCCTTGCAGGACACCCATCGTTGCTCTGGCTGTGCCCCCCAGGTCTGGGGATGTTGCTGAGAGTCCTCAGCTGTTTGGCACGCTGAGACATCGTGGCTCGCAGGCCATGCACACCCATCAGTTCGTGCTGATGATGGAGCAGCAGATTTACGGTGCAAAAGAGCAGCCGCTGGAACCCCGAGGGGATTGCGGACGGGGGTTTGCCGTCGGTCTGAAGTTTGCTCTGCTTGTCTGCCAGCCTTCTCTACGAAAACTTCTGGGGCTAGGGGGGGAAAAAATGAAGCAAAGCAAGTGGTGTGTGCCACCTGTGCAAGGGGGGATGGTGTGAGGTGTCTGTGCACCGGCGTGGAGCCCGGAGAGGATGAGGGATGCTGCGATGGGTGATGGGTCCATGCTGGGCTCAGCCCTGGAGCCATGTTCTGTCCGGAGGCTCAGACTCCCAGCAACTGCCCCGTGCATGGGCTGGGGGTCCTGGAGCTGGGCTACGTTACATGGCCAGCTTGGCCAAGGCTTGGGCTTGTGTCCTGTGCATCTTCCTCGGTTTCGTGGTCCCGTGCTGTAACTTCAGAGCTCAGCGGCGGTGGCGGGGACAATGTGCAAACCCTTCTCCTTGCATGGAGCCGTGTCATTTGCAGGAGGTGCCGCTGCTGATGGATGCTCTCCTGGGGATTTAAGGATGCTGTGTCTGAGCTTCCGGGGTGTCCTCAGGGGTCAGGGTCACCCCCAAGCACCCCGCTGGTCTTTGGGAACATCAGGTGGCTGCTGAGTTGGAGGCTCTGGCAAGGAGCCGCTGGTGCGGTGACACTTGTCCCGAAGGCAACCGGCCCCGCAGTGAGACCGCCGGCACCACCCCGTCCCCGAGCACACCCGCTCGGCCCCAAATTCTTGCTCCCCAAGCGTGCATGGGTGCGTTGGCATCTCTGCTGTGGTCAGCAGCTGGACCGGCCGTGTCCCCCTCGAGCTGTCCCTGGGGGTGCCCTCCCGCACCCCGTGTCAGCGGCCAGCTGGGCTCTTCTCCCTAATTCCCCCTGATCCCTGCTAATGGCCCAGCAGATGCTCTCGTTATCCATTTAAACATACAATCCCCCCCAAATCCCACTAAGCTCCTGGCCTCCACCATACCTAGTGGCAGTGCGTTCCACAGGTTCATTACGCATTTTTAATTAATCACCGAGCGGAGAGTGACCCATGATTAGGGGATGTGAAGCTCCAGCAGCTGGGAATAGCCGGCAAACCGTCCCCAAGTGGAGCCATGCCCCTCCCTAAATAACAAACTCAGCTCTAAAAATTCCCAGTTTGTGGATCTGACACAACCGGAGGATGGGACAGAGCTGTGGCCGCATGGCCGGGACACCCCCATGTCCCATGAGAGGTGACATCCCCTCCAAACAGGGAGGAACCGCGTCCCCGCCGGAGCTGTCTGGGTCCTGGCTGGGAGTGATGGAGTGAGCGCGGGGAGGGAGGAGGAGCGAGGCGGAAAGGGAACAAATCACATGTTGTTTTTAAAAGGCATTTTTTGAGCGAATGCTGAATAGGGTTTGGGAAAATTGCCTTAAAGGGCTGTTCTCTGCAGGGACGGAGCTTTTCATGGAGCACGAGTATTTTGAAACTTAATTGCACATTTGCACGGGCTAGTGTTTTTATTTCTCTCAGGTCTCCGAGGTGGTCTTTGAAGATTGCTGTCTCTCCGTAATGGTTTTCTTTATCTCAAATAAATTCCGCACACCTGCGAGGTGGAGCCGCTTGAAAGAAATGATGTCGAAATTGGCTCTCGATTTAATAAATCTGCAAGTGGAGCTGGGATGCAGAGAGGCGAGGTGGCTGGTGGGGCTGGCTGCGCCTCCTCCTCGCTCCCCACCTCTCCTCTCCCTTCCCCTCGCCATCAGCTCGCTTTCAGCCTCTCGGGGCAAGCGCGGGGCTGAGCAATGCTGGTCCAGATGCTGCCTTTCCCCTCCGGCACATGCGAGGGTCTCCGGGCGATTGCCCTGTGGTGCAGACCCCTCCAATGCCCACCCGGCTGCCGCCTCCAGCAGCGTCTTACCCTGGCACAAACCCACCCGTGCTTCCGAAACCGGGGGCAAAAGCTGCCGTGGAGCGAGCGTTCCAAGCCCTGCCAGGCACCGTGGGCGTGCTGGGCTGTGCCGGCTGGAGACGATGTGCCAAGCTGCATGCCAGCTACCCTCCTTCAAGGACCCTCTGATGGCGTTTTCTTTGCTGGCTTCGGGTTTGGAGCTGCGGTTTGCTCCGGCAGCCGCTCCCACAGCCATCCACCATGTGCCACCACCGTTCCTCCCGCTCCGGTGACCCGCACCATGGCTCCCCGGCTCACTGGGGGACATTTAGCTGGCTCCCCATTTGGAAGCAGGGCAAAGCACTGGAGAAATGCCTACGGGCAGAAATAAATCCCCGGGTGCCGGGGCAGCGTGTGCTGGGCAGCTCCCGCTGTCAGGCGGAGAGGAACGGGCGGCCGGACCGGCCGGCCGCGGGAGGACGCAGACAGGTTAACGGCAGCCACGGATGCTGTGCAGCTGGGCTTTCACCTCCCTGTTTCTTAAAGAATTGGCATCTCGCCCTTGCTCAGAAATCCGTCGGTCCCACTCCTCTCCCCAGGAGGCTCGGTGACAGCGGGGTGGCCTGTCACCTGTGGAAAGCACCCGAAAGGCCATTCCAAGTGCTCCTTTCTGGGGTCCCCAGACACGAGGTTACCCGCAGAGGCCACATCGCTCCTGCGCTCGCTCGGCTTCGGGTGAACAAGATGCTGGGTGGTTTGATTGCATTGCAGGATTTTGTTCCACTCTGTTATTCACCACGATTGAATTTGCTGCCGCGGAGGCAGGAGATGGCTCAGCCAGAGCTCCCCTGCCACCCTCAGCACTCTGGTGGGACCGTCACCTTGTCTCCATGTCTCACAGAGGCCACATCGCTCCTGCGCTCGCTCGGCTTCGGGTGAACAAGATGCTGGGTGGTTTGATTGCATTGCAGGATTTTGTTCCACTCTGTTATTCACCACGATTGAATTTGCTGCCGCGGAGGCAGGAGATGGCTCAGCCAGAGCTCCCCTGCCACCCTCAGCACTCTGGTGGGACCGTCACCTTGTCTCCATGTCTCACTCGGTGCCGGTGCGAGAGCCGGGCGCTGGCTTTCCTCCCACTGAGCATCCCGGTGCGATCCAGCTCCTTGGCTGAGCCAAATCCTTGCTCTGCTCCACTTTTAATCATTGACCTTGTAAGAGCTTTCAGGGAAAGCATCCACCTTCCCAGCCCCTCCTCTCACCTGATCGTGTCCCTCCCTCCTCACCTCCCTGAGCAGATGTCTGAATTCCGATGCCGTGCCCATCCCCATGGAACTGGAGCCCCCAAGCAGAGCAGAAACCCGCGTCCCCATCGCACAAACCCTCCCCAAGCTGCCTGTTCATGGTGTCACTTGGTAAACAGCACTTCCTTTTTCTCTTTCGCTGCTTCTCACCCTTACATACAAAACACCTCGGGCTCTCCTGAAATGGTGGTTTCTTGCCCCGTTTTTTTCTTTGCGCTGGACGCTGCGTGGCGGCAGGGCTGGGAGCATCCCACCTTTCAGCACGGTGGTCTTTGACCATCGCAAACCCACGTGGTGGCACTGATGCCCCACTCCCTGCCCGCCGGCACCGCGGCTTGACCAGCCCCGGCACCACACCTTCATCACACCCCCAGCCCTTCACAGAGGCACGGAGCCGTTCTGGGGGCAGAGCCGGCCGGGAAGGCAGCCAGAGCCTTGCTCTCTCCGTTATCGACAGCAGCGGCTCTGCTCCCCCCATCCTGTGCCATCGCCTCTGCCCCGTGATTGAATTAGGGGCTGTAACCCGCCTCCCTCCCGGCCGCCGTCCCCGCCACGCCGGGCTCAGATGGTGAACTCAAGAGCCGTAATTTAATAAGTCTCAGGCAGACAGCGCGCTCGGATAGCCGTCGGGATCGCTCGCCTCCTTCCCCGCCCAGCCATGCGCTGATTTATCTTCCCAGGCGACAAAAATCCCGGGATCTTTGGTCTGCAGGGATGTGTTGCTCTTTCCCCAAAGCTCCTGGGGTGAGCCGGGAGCAGGAGCGGGACCGTACAGGCTGGGGTCGGTGCGG
>NW_010139554.1:0-604 GCF_000699245.1 Pterocles gutturalis | reverse complement strand
TTACGGCAGTGGCTGCTCTCAGGCTTCCTGGGTGCAACGAGTTAAAAGTTGCAATTAGTAAAGTGCTGACGATGAGATGGTGGGGTGGGAGGCGAGTAGCGCTAAATGAAACCCAAAAGGTTATTCCAATAAGTGTCAGCGTGCTCTCCAGCTGCGCTCGCTTTCCTGGGAGCCGAGGGATGAGGGTGGCCAGCCCGTGGGATCCCACGGGATGGGATCCAGGGAAGGGTGAGGGATGCCGGGTGGGATGCGGGATGTTGCTCAAGGATGCTCTGGCGCTGGCAATGCCTGCGGGAGGAGAAAATTTTGCAGAGATGGCTTTGTACGTGCCCAGAGGAAGCCCGTCGGAGGCTGGCAGAAGCTCGACACTTACTGGAGTGAAAAATCTGTCAGGGGAATCGTAGCGGGAGGGGGACAGGCCACCGCACCCCAAGGATGCTGACACCAGTGCCAAGCTGGGAGCATGGTGGGGTGGGTGCTGCCCACCCTGTGCCCCCACCGGCTCCTCCATGGGGGCCAAATCCTGCAGGGGGTGGGTTTGGGGAGCAGTGTGAGCCCCGATGCTTTGTGCTGGGGATCTTTGTAACGGGGAGGATTGGCTGTG
>NW_010139553.1:10879-76982 GCF_000699245.1 Pterocles gutturalis | reverse complement strand
CAGAACAAAACATTATTCTCTTATCAGCTCCTCCTGAGCCTAAATCCAAAACACAGCCTCTTGCTAGCTATTTATGAAGAAGGGGGAGAGAAAAGAAAAAAAAAATTAACAGAGTTAACTTTAAGTTAACTTTAACCCACGACAAGGGTATATTCCATTACAAAACAATATCTACAAAAAAAAAAAAAGATACCTGAATAGTGAATTTAAAAATATGTAAAAAAGAAAATTGATCGCGGATCTCAGGGATAATCAGTCAGTCCCAGCATTTTGGTCTTGTTTGATGGTGTTTAGAGAGCTCCTTAAGGCTTTTGTTGCTTTAATTTTCTTGTTGATTTGTAAAACCAGGAATGCTGAAATTGCTGATCCTGTGTGGTCCTTTTTCCCTCAGCTCAGGGGAAAAAAAAAAAAAAACAAACCAAAGAAAACAAACCATGCTTAAGAGACCATCTGTTACAGATGAATCAAAGAAAGACAACTTCTTCAAGCCTCTGGTCATCATGAATAACATCATCTGCACATAAGGGCACATCTTTTGTGTCACTTCAGTGAAATTATGCCAGGAGTTATCGAAGTCCACTCAAGCTGCACCGTATGTCTATGTTTGTGCAATCAAATCAAGTTATAAAACCCCCAAATTTAGATGTGTTTAGATCCTTAACCCCTAGGTGCCAACTTAAGATATGATTTGGATGCTTAAACCTAAAGTGTTGGATTAGATACTTTTTCAAGCAACTCCCTCGTTGCTGATGTCTTTCTGATATAATACACTACTCACGGTATCAGGTACAGATGACAGAGGTCAGTTTTTGTCAATTAATCCTTGTCTTGACCTGTTGCTTAAATGCATGCAAGTTTTAATGGGAAAGTGGCCATGTCAGGCCTAAACACATCCTCCTAAATTCATTTCACATTTTAATTGGACCTAGCAAAATAACATATGTTTGAAGAATCTATTTTCCATCATTTTCAGAAGTGGTCTGAAAGAAGCCCCACTTTCTCTTTTTTCCTGTGTATTCTACATTCAGATTGAGTCATTAGCTCTGTTGAATACTGCTTTAAAGATATAATATTAGAGGAAAAACTGGGATACTATTATGCTATTTTGTGCTATCTATTCCTTCCGTATTATTTGGCTGTATGATGATGTTTTACTGGTTTTGTCTGGGATAGAGTTAATTTTCTTCACAGTAGCTGGTATGGGGCTATGTTTTGGATTTGTGCTGGAAACAGTGTTGATAATTCAGGAATGTTTTTGTTCTTGCTGAGCAGTGCTTACACAGAGTCAAGGTCTTTTGTGCTTTTCACCCCATCCCACCAACAAGTAGGCTGGGGGTGCACAAGAAGTTGGGAGAGGACAAAGGTGGGACAGCTGACCCCAACTGACCGAAGGGAGATTCCATACCATAAGACATCATGCTCAGCATATAAAGCCGGGAGGAAGAAGGTAGGTGGGCAATGTTTGGAGTGATGGTGCTTGTCTTCCCAAGTAACCATTATGCGTGGTGGAGCCCTGCTTTCCTAGAGATGGCAGAACACCTGCCTGCTAATGGAAGTAGCAAATTAATTCCTTGTTCTGCTTTATTTGAGCGTGCAGCTTTTGCTTTCCCTTTTAAACTGTCTTTATCTCTCAGCCCACAAGTTTTCTCACTTTTACCTTTCTGATTCTCTCCCCATCCCTCTGGGACAGAGTGAGGGAGTGGCTGTGTGGGGCTTTTGCCGGCTGGGTTAAACCATGACATATGTAAAATATGGATTTTTTGCCCTCTAATACAGGAACAGATTCTTACATCTTCTGTTCTATTTTCTGATTGGCATTACCCAGCAAACAACTGCCATCCTCAAACAGGCTTTGTAAAGTGCTTTTACAAGAAATGTTTGAAGCTTGAAAAATATATATATATTCTTTTGACAACTGCTCGATAAAAATAGCTTTTTCTCTTAAATCGTTCAGGCAGATAATACCATAAAATTGCAGATTACAAAAGGCTAAACACTTGGACCTCCTTACAGAGCCTGCAAAGATAAAAAAATAAAATAGAAAGTAGTTTTTTCCACAATCGTACAAAGATTTCTGCATGGATATTCTGTTAGAAAACTTTGAAGATGTTATTTTTGGCTGAACACATCCAGTGTTCTCCAAATCTTTGTCTCTATTTCTTTCTGTAGCATGGTTACTCTTAGGCTACTGTGCTTGTTTTTGTGGAGTAGATGATACCGTGAGATCAGTTAAAAGTGTGAAATCTCCAGCGTCTCCTGCGCATCTTCCCTGTGTGGGGTGGGAGAGGAGGATCTCAAACTCCTAAAAGAAATTAAATTGATTCATCAGAGGTATTTTGAGAGGTTAAGCTACAGTTCCTAGGGCAGCTGCCCTAGAATGAAGAAAGACATAACAGGAAGAAATATTTTCATGCTGCTTGTTTTCCAAACGTACTTTTTTCTCCCTTTTTTAAAAAACTATAGAACATATTGTCTGTGTTTTAAGAAAGTTCTTACCCCTGTAACACTGCTGACAAGTTTCTAAGGTATAAATCCCTGATGCTGCATTGCCTTGAGGGATGGAAAGGAATTACTGTGCTGTGCTGAGAAAATCTGCCTCCACACTGGACTCAGAGCAGGTGCAAGCAGAGGATGGGAGTCATCTCATATAGCTTTAAGTGTCTTCTGGGTGGCACAGTACTTCTAGGGAACGATCCATCTGTTTTAGCTCCATCTCTGTTACACCATACACACTCGTTATGTTGATTTAATCACTCTTGGTTTTGCAGGCAGCCTGGGCTGGCTGGTTTAGATACACATTTAGACAGTGAAATCCCACTCATAGAGGAATTATTCAGTCTAGAAAAGAGACAGAAATACAGACAGCGAGTGTTGTGTTGGAGCAATTGCACTGAAGCACCACAAGCCAGAGGGACCCAGATATTAAACTATAAAGAAGACAAATGAGAACTCTCATATCTGGGTGGAGGTATTAATCCCTGTTTTGTTCCTTGCATTATAATCCAGGTTTATGTTGTTAAACCCTTGAAAGAGAGCATATATGCAGCAGGATATATGCATAGAGGCAATAGACCCAGTCACAACCAAACTCTGTGGTCTTCTCCACAAGAAAAATTTTTTTAAAGTGTTATGTCAGGATTAGACTAAGACTATGTATTCTGTATTTATATAGTGCCCTCATAATTTTTTTTTTTTTTTTTTTTGTGAATCATTTTCATTCTTGTGCAACAGCATTTTCTGAAGAGGAAACAAATCCACCTGGAAAATTTCCAACCTGCTCTAATCAAATTCTCATCACTAGAACAACTTGAAAGATTTCTGGGCCTTTGAATCACAGCCCTGCTCAGGATCAAAGATAAACTCCAAACACCATAAAAAATCTAATGATAGCTATTCAAAACTTAAATATGTAGTCTTATCTAGTTGATAAGCTTCCTTTTACAGTCAGTGGAGAGAGAAAGGTACTTCCAGGTACCTCCAGAAGGCAATTTTTTTGTAGATATCTTAACTATTTTAAGATGGGATTAATCACTTTCTGTAAGTGTCTGTCTCTCTTCACAGACGATTGAGGGAACCTAAGAGCCTAATTTACACTAATCACCTACATTTTAGATGATAAAGGCAGTAAATTTTTTCCCAGCATATTTGTTTATTATTTCTTTTCTACCTCCTTCTCTTTTTACCAGGTCTTATCAGAACCTCTATTAAATGTAACCACCAACATAAGGTTATACCTAAAATCCCCATTAATGGTGACAGTTAAATTTCCTTCTCTTCCATCAGAAAACATGATTTAATTACCTACATAAAAGGCTTATTTTTCGGTTGCCTGCTAAAAATTTCATTCAAACAGCCTTGCCTGAAATATCATGATACTTCTACAATCCTTCCATTGCTGTTTCACTGCAGACTACTTCAAAATCTCCCCGAACTCAGATCTTCTGAAAGCTGAATCTTACCAGTTCACATTTCTTGTGAATCATTAGTGTAACTGGGTAGCAATGAGTGCCTGTTTCCTATGCATATCTTGCTGCCAATTTTGCATATATCAAGGACACAGCTGTCCAGTGTACATCAACAGACTCTGTATCAAAGTCAGAAATGCAGAGTTCTCACAAAAATGACCAAATTATAGGTATCTATCTACTAAGGCTTCTTCTTATTATTTCTGGTTTTTTTCCTAATGAACTGTTTTCTTCAGTTAGAAACTGTTTTTTAAACAAAACAAACATTATTGTCAAAATATGCCATGAATAATCCAGACACCTCTCAAACTTTCCAGACAGGTATTACAACAGGTATGGCAAACAAATGAAGAGAATGTGACTCACTTAACTGGTTATGCAGAACTGTAGATCTTTCTTGTATCCCCACTCAAGTGGAGTGAAGACAGAATTCAGAGGAACACAGATATGATTATACGATTATTTTTTTTAATGTTAAGTAGGGGTTTAGTTTAGGTTTTTTTTGTTTGTTTTTTTTTTTTTTTTTTTTCCCCAGCAGGAGTAGTTCCCATCCATTCGTGGTCAAGGAGTTGAGATCTAGTTTCTAATTACTGAGCTAAACACAAAGGAGATGTGTTATGCTTATACATATAAGCATTTTTTTCATTGACTAAGTAACAGGTAGTGTTAATCCTAGCCTTTTTAATTAGGAAGAAGACTGCATAGTCGAAGAGCAAAGGTGGATGGAGTTGTGGTTTAGCCTAGAGGAAAAAAAAAAGAAAAAAAAAAGAAACAAACAAAAACTGCTAATAGTCTTCATCTTTGTGGAAGATAGGGAAATAAATACGGTATCTCTTGGGATACTTTCCTTCACAGGGTGACCACGGCGCTAGACTCTTCCAGACCCTGTTAAGCATAATAGCTTGTCTGTCTTTCATCTCTCTAAAACATAAGTCATATTGACACTGACACTTCCTAGAGCATCACCAACTCCAAATAAGCAAAAGTGGCAACTGACTAACTTCTTCCACAGTTACCAGAACACGGCAGGTGTAGAGGAGGACTGGGTTGTTCCAAGTTAAGATTCATTTTAAAATTACTCTCCAGCTTTTCTACCTAGAGAAGGGCACATTACCTGAAAGCATGTCCTGCCCTAATTATTCTCTGCCCTTCACTGTAAAATGATTGCAAAAACCTGTGTTCTGTTCTGCTTCATAAGAGTGAGTAAAAAAATGATCTTTATAATGAGCTTTTAAGCACATTGCCTCCCACAGGCTCATTTGAGTTTATCACTGCCTTGCTTCCTGTTGGACATGAGTCATTCCAGCAAGTCCTTGGGCAAATCACTCTGGATTCCTCTCCAAACATCAATTAAAAGTTGTCTTGCCATGAGAATCTACCCCATAGAGCATCCATTAAGGAAAAACTCTCATACAGAAATGACAACTCCAACTAGTTCAAGTATTTTACATTTTATTTCTGTAGGAGCTGTGTTTTTATCCAAGTGTAAAGTGCTCCAAGGAAACTATGACCTTATGAATCCAAGCCTTAACAGGGGACTTTTTTAAATCTGGTGTCAGTATCACATTGGCAGCTTCTCAAAAAAAAAACAATGTTCATCGCAGATCGTTGCCTTTTGCCAGACAAACACACCTTCAAGACAATCCTGAGCCTTGAAAGCAGATGACAAGCGTGTAGCACTGGGGGTGTGAAACTGAATTTCTGCAGCTGTCAAAGATGTTGACACTTCTGAGTGATAGGTAAATATGAGGTGGTTTGCAAGATTTCTTTGGACAAATCATAGAATCATAGAATCACAGAATGGTTTGGGTTGGAAAGGACCTTAAAGATCATCCAGTTCCACCCCCTGCCATGACACCTCCCACTAGCCCAGGTTGCTCAAAGCCTCATCCAGCCTGGCCTTGAACCCCTCCAGGGATGGGGCATCCACAGCTTCTCTGGGCAACCTGGGCCAGTGTCTCACCAACCTCACAGTGAAAAACTTCTTCCTAATGTCTAGTCTAAATCTCCCCTCTTTTAGCTTATACCCGTTATCCCTTGTCCTATCACTCCACCCCCTGATGAAGAGTCCCTCCCCATCTCTCCTGTAGCCCCCTTTCAGTACTGGGAGGCTGCTCTAAGGTCTCCCTGGAGCCTTCTCTTCTCCAGGCTGAACAACCCCAACTCGGTCAGCCTGTCCTCATAGGGGAGGTGCTCCAGCCCTCTCCCTTCAGACCACCTGGAGTTTTGAATCTTGAAATACCAGCTGTTGGTATTTTGGACACTTGGAAAACTGGGGTCTTCCACATAAGCAAAGATTCTTTTACTCAGTCCTCATTTATTTTCCTGTTGTTGAATAAAGCCTCTTATCATGACCCTTCTCCTAGGTGAGTCTGGGTTATGAGGCAGGGTTCAAAGCCTTCCACAGTGACTTAAGACAATCTACACGCCTTCCTCCTTAAGCTGGGAACAAGCTGCAATCATGTCAAAAATGAACTGAAACACTGCAAAGAGGAAATGAGTTCACAGTTTAGTCCATCATAATGATAATTTTCTTGGATGTACATCTATCTCTACAAAGGCTAGACACGGTGCCAGCCCTAATGCAACATTTAACAATAATGCGGGGTGGGGGGAAATAGAAAACCACAATGGGTCAAATCCCCCATAGGTGGAAATATGAATCCACTGATTTCAGTGAAGAAATGCCAGTTCCTACCAGTTGAGGATCCACTGCTTTTCACAAGGTTAATTTTAGTGTTTGGCCAGATACCAGATTGGTATTTGTTGTTGTTTGAATTGATCAGTGCCTGATATCCCCACGTTATGACTTAATTCCACTATCAACAAGATTATCACTTAATTTGGATGAGTGTGTGTGCGTAAAAACGATGCCTCGCAGAGCCCATTTGCGATAATCCTGACAGCAGCCAAGAATTGACAGAGCTATTTGTCACCTATTATGAAGCTGGGATTACTGAGGAACTGAAATCTCCCTCTCTCACTTTCTGTGCCTGCCTTTATGGGGACATACTGCATTATTACAGACAGCCCTTCTGTCATCCACTGGAATTAAATAGCATCTCAGAAAAGATAATTAACTGTACACAATGAACAGGGTTAGGGAAGGATGAAGGAGGTTTTATAGGAAAGGACAGACAATGTACCATCTTCCCTGACAAATGTACAGGATATACAGCCAGGTGTTGTTTCCACTTGCTTTCACTGCTGGAGGCAGAAAAGCTTCTTGGGGTAGCAGGTCATGGAAAAACAGCTGGTTTATATAAACGTTTAGAAGGTGTTACAGCAGTTTTACCAAATTGGCTTTAGATGCTGAAGAATATTTTCAGGACTTGTTGAGTCCGCCAGTTCCTTGTCCTACCACTTTTGTAAGAAATAACAAACAACGATGCTGCCAGTCTGTATGTGAGGAAAAAGATAGTAATACTAGTTTTCATTGGTTTGTGTCATCAAAATTGAAACTCAATATAATCCAGCAGCCAGATATAAAAGAGAGAACATTCACTGCTTCTGAGGAGTGCAAAGTATCTGCTGGTATGCCAAGAAATTTCACACTGCTTTCCTCAGTCTCACTGCTTTTACACCACCTTTCCAGGCAGGGTTCTATGCATTATTGAGCTCTGGTCCACCCCAAGGGAAAATTTGGTGTCCACCATCTAACATTGTCCTGCATTGTCTCCTGCAACTTATTCGTCCAAAGCAGAAGCAGGCACTCTCTTCTTGCCAGTGGAACGAGGGCTGTGGCAGAGTCAAAAACCATGGGGTGGGTGATGGAGCAATGAATGCTGCATAGTGGGTCACATATGTCCTTCTGCAGGTGCCTTGTGAATATGAAATATTAAAGCATACAGAGTGTGGAGAGGGGTATTCGGGAGGAAACTTGCCATTCCTGTCAACTCCTGTTCTCTCTGCTATGTATCCTGCTTACTCGCCAAGTTTAACATAGACAGTCAAAGAAATCCAGACAAAATTCTGCCTCTAATTGCTGCTGAGCAGATTTGCAGGTCTGTAGTAACAGCTATAGGAAAAAAAAAAAAAAAAAAAAAAATAAAAAAAAAAGAGGAAAAAAAAGAAACCACAACAAAAACCAACACAAAGTTTTCTACTTTTATCACTCCATTGTATAACATCTCAGAATCCTAAGGATAAAGTGTCTTCCTGAAATACACTCCAAGAATCTGGCCTTTTTTTCTGCTTTTCTAACCAACCTGTCTTTCCTGCAATAAGAAGTCTAGAAGATGTAATGATTTTTGACAGTATGCTTAAAGCTTAAGGGCTGTGTGCTGCTCTTTATAGTCGAGAGCAGTGCAAAGGGCAGGGATCTGCAGCGATCACAGGAACAAGAAGGAAAGAAAACATCATTTGCACTCATCTGGGTTTTCACACCTAGCAAAGAGAGATGAAAGCCAGGGTAACCCATCAGGAACTACGGAAAATATTGAACTTGGGGGTTTCTGATGGGATTTGGATGTCAGGATACAGCTATAAGTAAACAGTATATAAGCTGCATCCAGTTCAAAACAAATTCTGCCCAATTCATTCCTTTCCAGACAGCCTCTATATCCATAGAAATCCAGCAAAACTTCTATTTTGTCCCACAAAGAGAGACAGATTTCTTTGGATAGCAAAATGACTGTTCACTGGAAGAGCAATACCTTATAGATGATTTTCATAGAAAGCAGAAACAAGTGAAACTCAGACTTTTCGGACTCACTTTCTTTCTGTGCTTATCAATATGTCCATTCCCATCATTCTTTCAAGAAGAGGAAACAATGTCAGTTAACAGCAACACACCACATGTGAGTGCCTGCATTTAAAGGGTAGGAATCTTACATCAACCCATAAAATGATTTTTCCCTTCGTAGAACTGTAACCTTACAGTTTAGCCTCGTGGTTATCTATCTCAGGTTAAGTGAGATATCTGCACTGTTGAGGAATATAACTCAGAGCTGTAGCTAAAACTTTTGCTGTGGGAAATACAGAGAACAGACTACTCACCATTTTATTCCTTTGACTTGTTTCAGGCACTTATTTCAACATGAGACCAATCATATCCAGTAAATCCTTACTTCTCCCCAGTAATTATGAAAGAATTAAAAGAAACAACCAAGGTGCAGAAATCTGCACTGTACTTATGTTCAGACAAATCTTATCCTTTCAGACAATTCATATTTCTCTAAAATCAGTTGATATTCTGGGTCATAGTAACATTATAATAATTATTATTATTATTCAAATTTTAAATGAATGAATAATGAAATACCTAATAAATTTCCATAAGCCTTTGTGTAAGTCCCCTTTAGGGCTTAGTAGAGCCATACTTTTTTTCTGAAGTCAAAGAAAACAAATAGTGTATTATTGTCACAGTTTCTTGGAATCCCTTTCTTTCTATCTTAAGACGTTTGGTGCTATTGGATGGTCCTTGCATTGGAGGGAACTTGTATGGCTTTTTTCCACTCTCTGATGGAACTGGAGGTTGGGGGGAGTTTATCATGCTGCTTTACCCTTGTGTAACTGGAAGCACAGTTAGGTCCACAGCAGGTGAGCCATCTAGGGCATGAGGTGGTAAATTGAATTGGAAGAACACAGTAATATTTAAAAAAAAAAAAAAAATCTATGCCTTCTGTAGTTGGGAAGAAGTCAACATAAACTAGATGATATGAAGACTGCTGAGAAAGGCGGACCCACGCTGCTTGAAAGCACATGTGCTTCTCACATTGATTGCGACCTTCCCGTAAAAGCACAGCTTTTTTGTACTAATAACAGGCCTTCATGCTTGGCATCTGAATGATTCTTTGTTTCCAGGAGAGAAACGGTGGGTTTATAACCTGCAAATGACAATAGGAATGTGTTTATTGCTAGGGTCACAGCTGGAGATGATTATTACCTTTTTATTTATCAAAAGGAAATCCTACAGGCAGCTAAATGTGCTTTCAAGATGATTTAAGGGAATATTCCTGGAAAATAAGTCCTCTCTTTCTGCTTCAGTTTTCCTCTCTCATATGTAGGTTTACTTTATGACCAAAAGGCTGGAGGTTCATAATATTTTTGTTCTGATAGGAAATGATGCAAAATTTACATGATTTGCTTTATTGAGGAGACTTGGGAGAAATCAGGGTTAAGGATTCTCAAGATTAGGGATTCTCATTCCTCTGTAAATCTACCCCAGTGCCCGTGTACAGCAAGGGACAGTCAGAGAGTCTGTCTGTGCTGCGTATCACAGCTTCTCTCTCAGCAGGCTGCAAAATCTAGTGTGGCAAAGGTCTGTTAGCGCTGAGCTCCAGTGCTCGCTCATGTAAAGGCAGCTTGGCATGGTGTTGACATGCTCTAAAAGCCCAGTCCAAACCTTACTGTAATAAATGAGTTGAAGATGCTTTAAATAAAATATTCCAATATAAAATATGGTGGCAGCAGTTATTCTTTGCAAACCAAGTCCAGAGGGTAGCATTCCTAACCTTTCAAAGATTTTCTTTTTTCCAACTTCAGTAGTCGGCTCAGTCAATGGTAACCTCAGCAAATGGCTGGTATCAATCAGCCTTTTTATAGAAACGAATGCATGTCTAAGCATCATTTTTGTAATTAATACAGTCCATTCCTCCATTCTGCCATTGACTTTGGTAGCTGAGATGTAATCTGATTATATTTCTGTAACATAATCTTGTTTGTTTTTATAGTACTTCCCCCCGCTAATATTAAAACCCTATTAATTTAGCCGTATGCACTGTTAGATAGATGTGCATGTGTGGGAGGATTGCAAACATGGAAGAGCTGATATATGAAGAAGTGTTTTCAGTGGGCTGAAATTACTTAAGGCTGAAAAAAAATATCCAGAAATCCGAGTGTCTGAAAAGCTTTTCCTTTTCAGAAATGTAGTCGCAGTATTCATAAGAGAAAGGCAACAGTGGTTCTTCAGAAGCACATGTTATTGTGTTCAAAGTCTTTGCAAACTGAAAGAGTATCTGTAAGAATTTCTTTTGCCTGACTACAGACAATACAGTTTAGATTTTTTTCTAATGTCATAGGATGAACTTTAAGAATCGGGAAGTCTCATGTTTCAGACTGGATCAGCTGGGGAACATTCAAATTGTAAATACAGACTGGTGCCTGCCCAGTTATAGACATCTGCAATGTAGACATCTTCAGCTGAGATTCTCCTTAGCGTCAGAAGGGAGAAATTAGATTTTTTTTTTTTGAGAACAGATCATCTTATCAGAAAAATAGACATTACAGATACATCAGAGGAACCATGCTTAAAAGGGTCTATTTCTTTCCAATTGCAAATGGTTCTGCGTTGTAGATGCTGAGTGCTGTGGAAATCAATTGCACCCAGAGAACATGGCAAGAATGGTAAAGGTGGATTTTGATGCCCAGAAGGACTTCAAATGGCTTCAATTTGAAGCTTCACCACCACTGAGAGAGTTAGCAGCAGTTATGCCTCACCATTGATCACAGAGGGAGCTGTAGTCTGTAAGCCTCAGACATTATTGGAGAGCAAATCCACCTGGAGTCTCCTAGAAGAAACCCAGTTACAACCTTCATTTCCTACAACAGCAAACTTCTGGAATTAAGGTATCCTAGGTACTTATACAAGAATTTCATATCTAAATGCCTGTGACTAGACAATTAAGTGGAAAGATCCCAATCATGGTATGCAATCATAGTCTGGTATTTGTATATCAGTACCATATGGATATTCCAGCTCAGATGGGGAACACATCTTTTTAAGTATTCTATAAAAATACAGTGAAAGACAGCTCTCGTTTTAGCACTAAAATATCTGAAATGAAATGACAAGATAAAGGATGTCAGAGGTGAAGAAAGCAGGCTTACTTTAATTATGAAGCAGGTTAACGGCAAAACCATCAGACATCAGATTTCTGGATGAAAATGAGAAATGAGGTCATATTGCCTTCCTACTCTGTGTATGCTCTAAGTAAATAAAGGCCAGCTATAGATAATTAACTCCATTAATTTAAAACAGAGCCTGCTCCCGCTGCCTGCCTATTGAGGAAATGCCTGGACTTCACTCCCACTACATTGTTTGGATGTATTAAAATAGGGTGATATATACGTTATTAAACTCCTGATTAACCAAGAGACAGAGGCAGAGACACGCACAGAGGTTAGGGATGTTGCACCGTGTCTGAGCAGAGCAACGGATTCAGGTCATGGTACATCTCCTGTATACAGTGTGAAACCTTTAAATCTGGTTTCATACACAGATTATCTCAGGTCCTGAAACACACTTATCCTTTGAAAGTCAATGGATGAGGACAACTCAGCCTTGGGACTGTATAAAATGTAAACACAGGTATAGAAATGATCCAATGATTAGACTATATACAACGTCTTCTTGCCTTCTCAAGGCTAGGCAAAAGATAACAAGAACTAACTTTTTTTGTTATCAAAGACTGGCTAAAATGTTTGGTAACTCTTCACTTTCCCTCTCTATAAGCATGGTCTGCCTGAAATCACTTTGGGTTAATTGATTTCCTCTGGGTTATTATAAGCAAGAAAGAATCCAAAACCAACCCTGACTAAGTGCATACATGAGAGATGCTGCCTATACCACCTGATTTCCAATAAGCATTTTGTCTTAGATAGGATTTATAAAATGAAAATAGCCAATAAAAGCTTTTTCCCTGAACTAAAAGCACCTTAGCTGTTTTCTGCGCTACTGCACTGAGTAGTAAGCATAAATGCAGCTGTTAAATCACTTGTATGTCAGCCTGGCAGGCCTAAGTGTAGCTAGTTCTGCTTGTCTTGTGATTAACGTCAAGTAAAAGTAGGTGACAGTAACTGGTGTTGTTGGGAAATGAGCTCTCCTGAGAAGAGAGCAGTTCTGCGAATGCAGAGAAATGGGGCGTAGTGCGGAGTGAGAGCTTACTGTGTCAAGGGGAAATTCCAAATTCAGAACCGGGGAGTGAAATTATGCAGCTAATGAAATATATATATCTGAGGAACCCCTTTAAATTATTCAGCTAGAGTCATCCCTAGCTTGTGCCTGGGAAGGGAAAGAATTGTGCCTGGTAGTAAGCCCATTTTTTCTATGGATGACGTTACATGTTTTCTGATGATGCGATTTTGTCTGGAATTAAGACTCGGTAAAATGAGACCGTCATTAAGAATCATCCAGATAAATAACTTCTGCTGAACTTAATGACATAATCTTGAAGGTCTGAGTCATATTCATTACCTCTCGCCTTTGTCTCTCTGGCTGAAAGTCAGTTTGCAGAGTAAGACGTCAATATGTGGGCACCGTCACGCAGGTCTGGTTCTCTTAGAGCCAACAGAGAGCTCCTCTTTGTTGCCTGTGTAATTCAGAGAGTGATTCAACTCATCATGTATAAGTGCATTGAGGAGAGCACCAGATTTTCTCACAATGGACTTAACTCTGTTGTCCTCAGATAGTCCTCTAGTGCCATGTGAGATGCTCAGAGGTATTCAGATATCCATACAGAGCTAACGGGTGACAAAAGGTTTAAGAGCAATCCATGCATTTTGGAGAGAAGGTGGAGGCTGGATATCACGCTCAAATGGCAATAGAGAAATACATACTACATACTACAGGAAGTATATATAGTATCACAGTACAAACTGTATATAGTCTATCTGTAGTATTTCCTGTATAAAACTGAACTGAGTCTTCAATACTCAGCTCACAGTTGCCCACCTTCATGTAGATACCCAGTGAGGTACTCAGCTGTCTGTGTCCAACCAGTGCCTCCTGAAGACGCTCCAGAATACAGTGCCACGTCTGCCAGACCATGCTGCTGTCTCTGATGCTGCAGGGAATCTCAACAGGCTCTAGGTACCAATGGTCAGGAGGTGGGAATGTGTGATGGGAGGATGGGAAAAATAAGGTATGTCACTGGGATCTTGATTTGGGGATCCTGGGGTCCCAGTTGGGAAATAGGACCATGGGGGAATGCTAGTGATAAGAGGCTGCTAAACAGGGCTATGGGTTATGTGTTTGGAAGTGAAAACAATTGATCAGCTTTTTCAGAATATTTGAGGGCTGTGCTTCAAAATATTTTAAGGAAAGATGTGTGGCCTGCCCTTGTCCTCTGAGGAATAGAGTATAAATTAGGGCATAATAGGTGAGCTGTGACCATTTTAAAGTTCTGGTGAATTTCCTTTGCCTCTTTCAAGGTTGAAGATATTTAACATAGCGGTGGCTGTACAGTTTGACAACAATTTAAAGGCACAAAAACAAAACAAGAAAGAGGATAATTTGCTGCACATGGTAGGAGACAGAAAATGTTAGCTTTGTTTCAAGAATAGAAGAAAAATCTAAGGTTAAGGGGTCTGGCAGGTGGAGGTTGTGGGTATCACCTGCCATTACTTGGGACATACCATGAAGTAGGGGAAGAACAGCAGAGAACAGTTCTGCTCAGGTAACAGATCTCACGGTGGGAGCCTCAAAACTGTGCTGGAGCTCACCATTGGGTAATAGGTGGCTAGGAGCACAAGAAACACAAATCTGAGGAAGAAATCGTGGGATTTTGCTATAAATATGTGAGATGTCCGAGAGGCTGGGAGGACCTCTGTTAGAGTGGGCTATGTTTAAAATAATTTTGTATTTGTAAATGGTTTTAAGGTCATTACGTTCATAATGAATTCCCAGAGAGAGAGTGATGTTAAAGGGAAGAGAACCGATAATTAGTGGAAGGAGGCATCACAGGTATCTTCTGAAATATATATAAACTAATGCATAAATTAGAAGACCTGGGTTAAAGGAGTACTGTTTGAAGAATGTTTCTGTAGGATGATTTTTTTTTTTTTTTTTTTTTTTTTTTTGAGATTGAATAATTTTTTTTTTGTACTTTTTTTTTTTTTTTTTTTTTTTTTTTTTGAGAAGACAGCTTTCAAATCTGTTGGTCAAATTTCCTGTCAGGACAAGGAAGGTAAAGAAAAAAGGAAGATAATCTTCTAAATGTTTTTTCCTCTTTTCTTTCTAAAACTAATTTGACTTCTTAGCCATAAAGATGGTAACTGCTGCTTCTTGATTTCTGCCACAATAAGTCTGTGGCTCTATGCGGTAATTTCAGTGTGACTGCTGAGAGCTGGAGGTGGAAGCATTAATGTATGTTAACTGAGACTTCTCTAATTTTAAATTAATCATACATCGAACGTATTTAATAGGACTGAACCAAGTGAGATATCATTTGAACTTTATTAATACACCCTATTAACAGAAAATACCACTTCTATCCAATGTACTGGTGATCAAGACAGGTTTTAAAACAGTGTGCAAGCATGTACAGATGGATACAGATGGTGTATGAAACAATACTTAGTGCATCAATCAATTGCTTCAAGTGTACTTCATAGAAAAGAAAATGCATATTGCCAAAAATGCCTTGCTTTGTACTACCACAATTATGCACAAAAGTGCCAGATTCCCAGTATGGCTTCTGGTATGCAGAGACTAAGGTAATCCTGTGTGATTTAGAATTGCTATGAAATTCTCCATCTGGGCCAAACAGAGGAAAAAGTCAAACAGGAAAAAATGCTGACCTATCCTTGCTTCCCCAAGTGCTCCCCTTATATCTTGGAGTGGAACAGAAAAAGGAAAAAAAGTAAAATATCTATATACGAAGAAGTAAGGAAGAAATTACTATAAAGTTACACTTAGAAATCTAAGGAGGTCATGAAAATTAATAGTGAAAGCCAGAAATCTGTCTATATTCATCTGTAAAATACACATATTTTTAGGAAAGGCAATTTTTATGATTTTTAGTCATCATAGTAGTAGTTATATTAGTATAGGTCTGTAAGAGCATAGTGTTACTGATAGCTTTTCCATCCTTTGCCTCATATTTCAGGATGGGAAGAACATTCTGATATGGTTGAGCTCCTTGCAGAGTCCACTTACTATTGGGGTTCTGCTAGAGCTACCCTGAAGAATTTCTAAGAGGTATAAACCCTACATCCACATGAGAATACAAGCAAGAGCAATGAACATACTGTTCTCACAGATACAGCTATTCAGCATTTATTCTGCTTCTTGCGTTTGGGATAAACACTGCACCCCTGAGGAGGCCAGCTCAGCCCTACTACGCAAATGAATTATGCTCTTTCCAGAGAGATGCACAATGGGTATTAGTAATTCCGGGAAGAGCTGCTGCTTCTAACGTCTCCAGCACTATGTCTGAAGTGGATGTATCATCCATCCTGAAGGGAATCTTCATCAGAGCAGACTGCCATCTCAGGAGAAGGGGAGCCTGTATCTCTCAAGCACTAACTTGACCTTTATTTCATGCTGCTGTTTATTTACAAGAAGCTTAGCTCAGGAACTGCAAATGCAGAGATCCTCAGCGGCAGAGAAAAAAAGGCTAAAGTGGAAGAATGGACCTAAAGCTGGCTGTGGAATTAAAATGTAAAATCTGAAAAGGAAACAGATGTACTCAGATATTGAGGCAAAGACCAAAAAAAAAAAAAAAAAAAAGTTAGACTTGAAAGAGATACAGGGTAGACAGGGTAGAATTAGATTGGGAAATACAGAGCAGCAAAAGCCAACACTAAAATAACAGATTTCAGAAACAAACATAATAGAGCCACACCAGCACTGTAGCTGAATTGTGGAGTAGTTCAGAGTATGGATGTTCACTTTTGCCTGAAGTTTATCCTCAGTTGTCAATCTCTGAATTCAGCTTTTACTTGTCAGCTTGAAAATTGCTTACCCAGTGAGTTTAATAGCAAGTGTTTAGGAGGCATATGTATTTTGCTAACAGCTTATTTTAGATCTGGAGAACTTTTTGATCAACTTTACATTTCCAAAATGAAACCCAACAATGACTGAGAACCAAGCTTTTCTCTCTTTCTGTTTTTCCAGATAAATGTAACTCTGTTTCTATCACTCATTTTATTAATTAGCAGGATTTTTTTTTCTTCTGGCACATTGTTTTAGGCTTAGAGACCTTTCAGAAGGTTGAGTATCTGAGACTCAAGAACTAGCAAGGGAGAGAAGCGGAAGATGGTGAAGCAATGTATTGTAGGGAGTTGCATTTATGGGAAGGCAAATATATGTGAACTTCACATAAGATTGCCTGATGCATTGACAAATTATGCAGATTTCAGCAACTATTTCAGCAAGCTACACCAAACCCTTTTATCCTGGGACTCACAAGTGATGTGAGTTTCCAAATTTCCCTTCGGAACTTTGTTGTAGTTATTCTAGGAATATTTCGATTAGGCAAGATATTGTCATTCACTGTCACCAGCTCCGACAAGCACCTTCTCAAATTTCTCATTTCTCAAGGAAATAGGATAAATTCTGGCCTTCGTGGAGACAACATTGAAAGAAATGGCACATCAGTGAGATCTATGCAGATTCTCTAACTGTGCGTGTGTTTTTAAGGCTGCTAGCACCAAAACAGAAGGATCTTGAGGCAAAAGCACATTTTTCTTCTGGGTGCTCTACAAGAGGCCAGAGGAGGGACTGAGATACGCACTGGGGAAAAGTCTTTTCCAAATCAGTTAAACACAATAAAGACTTTGCCTTTGATACAGATTTACCCACCGACTCCACGCTTGGAACTCAGGCACCTGTATCAAGAGGTTAGGGTTGCATCTATACTAATAAGTAAAATGAACTAGACATTATTTTCTGTTCCTCAGACACACATCACACATGCCCATACTCCTAAACTCCCCATACTCCTTAACGAGAAATCCCCAAAGGTAACAGGAATGTTTCTGTGTTTGCCTGTTTTTTCTTTATCTGATATTTCTGAGAGAACGTTGAAAACCCCTAACAACAGATTAACTGTTATATCTTTGCAGTTAAATAGCATAGCTTGAGTTGAGATGTTGTTCTCACCGATGCATAAAACTTCTATTTATTAACTGAGCACACAAATATCAGGGAACTGTAATCCTGAACACGGATGAAAAACATTTGAGGTATTACAAGTTTATATCTTTCAAAGTCTACCCAACTTATTTCATCCCTGCCATTGGACAAATCATTTAATGTGACTGAGGCTTTATTATTAGCAGAATTTTGATATAATTTGGATGACGTGGGCCATCTAGATCACTATTTGGCAGTCAGTGACTATGCGTATTGTGTCCGTCTAAATATATTGAAAATTGTTTCAAAGTCTACCCCAAATTAATTCCACAAAATGTCTTAACAGGTCATGTTCTACCTGCACATCAGAGATGAGGAGCCAAAGTTGGCAAAGCCTGATACTTTGAGGAGTTAACCACTGAAAAGTGCTCTTCTGGATTTCTAGATGTTGTAAGAGACAAACAGCAGTGCAGTTGTATTCAGGCTGCCACCGAAAAGCGTGTTCCGCCTACTCTGGTAAACAGATCAGGTAGCGCTGCCTCTGCTCTCACGCACTCATTGCATCGTGTGGAGCTTGCTTTCCTAACAGCTTTCATGTTGGTTTCCTCGCAATTTATTCTGCTGTCTAACAGTATTTCATTTTTATTTTTTTATGAGCTGTAGGGTAGAAGAAATAAGTTCTCTATTTCTTGCTTTGATCCAATTAATTTATTGCAATTTTTTTCCCATACTCCAGTCTGTTAGGGATTTTGCTCTTCCCGATTCAGTATCTGTAGCTAAAAGAAATAGCAATTTCCTGATAGAAAGTGCTTTACTGTGTGGGTTTTTAACAGTTGAGTAAGAGTTTTAGGCATAGGATCTTTATTTCTGGAAGACAAGTAAACACATTACTGCAAAGCTATCCTAGCCTTTCATCTTTGGAAGGCTTATTGAGAACAGTCAGTGAGACTCCCTGGCACGTTAATGGACAGGGAGAAAAATATTTTTTTTAAATAAAGGAGAAGACTGCTTTAGCCATGATGGACAGGGAATCAAAGAGACTTTACATATTTAGTACCTAGGCTTGGGTGCTAACAATCCTTTTTTAGACATCCATGAGTGATTTATGCCACCAATGCTACACTTCATTATTATCACATTCATGTTAGAAATTATCAGACACTGTTAATTACTTAATTTTTACATTGTAGTGGGCTATTCTGATTGCAGGCAACTGTATTGACGTGAGCTTTCAGATTCAGTGGAAAGTGAACTGACCTACTGAGAATTACTAATACCCCCTTCTTGATCTACAATCTTTTTGCTTGTTTTATTTTGGTTTGGAAGATGATCAAGATGCCTTCCTTGCTTTAAAATGCAAATTATTCGGATGAACTGTTTATTCATGACTAACTAATCTTCTGAAGTCCATTTCATGTAGATTCTGATGATCTAAAAACTTTGGGTTTGAAGAAAACAGTCAGCACCTACCTTCTTCCAATATTTAGCAGATACTGAAACTGGATTTCTCAGAGGAAGAGTCTAAATATACTCCCCATATAATTTCTCTTCCAGAAGCTTTGCAAACCACAGTCCATGTTTTTGTCTGTGTGATCCTAAGCCCAGTTTGGTACAGCACAGCTGTGGGATCTTGGCTCAGTTTTGCTGGGAAAATAATTTTCATCTGTGAAGAAGACTGTGTGTTAAAGCCATGCAAGAAAGTAAAATTGCAAGCATCAGTGATATTACTGAGACAGTGATAAGTAGGCTTTCAAGGACTGAAAAGTATTGACATGAGAAGATATTAAAACCCCTAAGGGAAAAAAAAAAACAACTGAAAGACAGCAGCTCAAGAAGACAGAGAAGCAGTCTGCACAAAGGAGAAAAGCACACTTGGTCAGAAGAGATGCTCTGTATGTCACATTTAGGGTCATGCCCATATTAATCTTACACTTAGTAGAATCACAGAATCACAGAATGGTTTGGGTTGGAAGGGACCTTAAAGATCATCGAGTCCCACCCCCCTGCCATGGGCAGGGACACCTCCCACTAGCCCAGGTTGCCCAAAGCCTCATCCAGCCTGGCCTTGAACCCCTCCAGGGATGGGGCATCCACAGCTTCTCTGGGCAACCTGGGCCACTGCCTCACCACCCACAGTAAAGAATTTCTTCCTAATATATGATTTAAATCTACCCTTTTTCAGTTTAAAGCCATTATGCCTTGTCCTATCTCTACATGTCTTCTTAAAAAGTCGCTGTCCATCTTTCTTGTTGGCCTCCTTCAGGTGCTGGAAGGTGGCTATCTGTACCCTTCTTGAACACCATGAAGTTCATTTTGCAGAACAGCCCCCATTCTTCATGCATACGATAAGTCACATTTGCAGTCCAAAGAAACCAATATTTTGCTTTGTGCAAAGCCTTGCTGTGCTGCAGCTTTTTAGAGCACACCTGATAAAATCCATTATACATTTTTTCTGCTTCACTGATGATAAAAAGCCTCTGACAATTGACAGTAGCAAGGCCACCTGTCACTTTGAAAACCTGTACTTTTGGTGAAAGGAAAAGTGTCAACCTCTTTTACCCCAGTAAGGAAGAAAAAACCCAGACAGCTCTTCCCATACACAAAACCTAAAGCATGTGAATAGCACGTAGGCGTTCCATCATGCTTCTTGTCAGGAGATCCAAAAGCACAGCGGATACTCTATCATTCCCATTATTACAACTGGGACAGTGAAGTGTGCAGAGGTGAAGTAACTGATGAGCATCAAGCAACAACCTCTGACCTGAGCCTTGGAAAGAGCTTGTGTCTCTTAGAGTCAGTCTGTTGTGCCAGTGACAAGGGTTCACAGCTTTATAAGTAAAAAATTGAGCTAAGTGGTTAAAGCTTCTTTTGCTTTTCTGGAAGGAAGATTTCCTAGCTAGCAGGATTCTAGTTAGTGTTCAACTTTCATTATTAGAACTAAAAAAATGGGACTGAAACTTCAAACACTCTCACATTGCTGCAGACTTTGGAAACTTTGATTCCTATCCATTAAAGGAAAGAAAGGTAACAATGAAAAATTAAAAAAAAAAAAAACAAACAAAAAAAAAACGAGATCTCTCTGGGCTTTCCACTGAACAGCTCACATCTGATGGATCCTGCCAAATGCAAATGTAAAATTCTAAAATAACAGCTCTGCGGAGATCCATGAAGATCTAGTCATAAAATCAGTGAGGTCTGAAGAATAATTCACCGCGCCCTGAAGTGCACATCTTAAATAGATCAGATCATAAACCTCCAAAGCTTTGAATATGAAGACTAGCTGAGCTGTAGACATCCAGATGTCCAAAGACAGATGAAAAGAATCCTCTCCCTTATAAATTCAAATACAATATTGATGCAGTAAATGACGAGGGCAGCAGTAAAACAGTTGAACTAAAGCTCTTTCTAATGTTGATAGGCAGTAAAAATGCCAATAATAAATTACATTGCACATAGAACAAGATGAAAAGATGAAAACATTACACTGGAGTATCACGCCTTTATGTGAATCAACAGAGCAGCTTTAATGACAATGTGTGCTTCATTTCTGATGGATCTAAGACAAAAATGTACTGCCAGAACTGGCAAAATTCCACAGTCATGAGACAAGGGAAAGCAGAGAAAGTCTGTCATACAAAGAGTTTAAAAAGACTTGGATTGTTCACCTCTATGAGATTAACATAGTAATAAAACCATGTTCATTGTGGCTGTGTTCTTGCTTTGTCACGCATATTCAGGGTGACAACAGCTCACATGTGGGCATCGCTAAGTGACCAGATCTGAGGCACCCTGGGCTCCACTTAGACATGATGAAGAGACACAGAAAACTCTGGATACTCACTCATTCAATTTTTTTTGGAATAAGGCAGACAAAACATACTCTGCTAAAACCTTTCTTTTCATTGATAATAAGTGCTAGATAAATAAAATTTGGGTATCTGACTCTGATGTGTTTGAAACTAGGAAGATAAATACTTTAAAAAAAATTAAAATTGATAAAATGAGAAGTGGTACATGGATCTGCTTCTCATCTGATTGCAAAAATGAACCATGGATCTTACTGCTGCATGATGTGGACGATGCCACTAAAAGCTGAGTAAGATTCCAGCAGAAACATGATCATTAGACGGTTAAAAAGAATATTTAGATATAAAATAAATTATAAACTTACACAAAAGGACTGTAAAACCTCAGATTCAAAATGATTAAGCTAATCTTTAACTTTTATTGCTCAAAAGAAATAATTTGGGTTACAAACTGTAACATCTGCTTAATATGAAGAGGTTTACACTTTTCTCCAGCCGATACTCACACTCAGAAAAAAGTCAGCAGGTTATTTCTATGATCCATTACGTACATTTTTATGCCAATAGAGATGATGGAAGTTCCCATTTCTGTCTAACACGGGATTTCCTCTTCCAGCTGGAAATTACCCAGTCTCATTGATCAAGTGCAATTTCCATAAACTTCATCACAGCTCTGCAGGATTTAATGACTGCACCCTGCCTGGCAATATTGGCTGCTGTTGATTTACTATGTATATTACTTTTGGAGCCTGTCTCAAAGAACCTTCATTGATTTCTTCATCAGATACACAAGTCTATCACCTTATATGACTGGCTGACTAAGAGGCAGTGCCATGATAAAGTAAAACCTAGGTCGAGACAGATTGATGTGGCTGAACAGAATTTAAAGGCTAAAGAAAACTTTTCAGTCTGCACTGATGTTTGTGAAAATAAAGCTGATACAGACACTGAACACAGCAAGACATACAAAATAGTTTGGAAAGTGAGTTACCATCACCTTCTGAAAAATCCCTCTAAATGGCACCTTAGGGATAATCTGATAATAACCTGAAAAATCTCTAGAATGAGATAATTTTTATAGCTTGTGGATAGAATGTAAGTTGATTTAAGCTCAAATTCATGGCTGTGGCAGTGCAGCTCTGGGTTGCTGACCTCATGTGTTTGGAAGAGTGAAAAAAGGCCACTGTCATATGGTTTAAAGCGGTATCTGCAGCTGTGGATTTTAAACAAGATCGAAAGCACGTGTTCAGAAAACACTTTGAGATTTCATACTGTTTCCATGTGGTGGAACATTGTGTGGCATCATCAGCTTCAGTTTCAGTTGTGGTGAAATTCAGAGCAGGATTTAAATACAATCTCTACAAGCTTTGTCCCAACAGGTACTTAATGGTCTGTTCTGTTAAAAACTGAATTCCAGGAAATCTAAATAGTCATGATGGTTTGAAGTTTTGGGGTTTTTGGGTTTGTTTGTTTTTTCTTTTTTTTGGTTGGTTGTTTTTTTTAATAAAGGGTACATCCACTAACACTGTTATTTTTGTCCTTCTGGACTTCTTACCAAGCATGCTCTTCTTCTCAGTTATACATTTTTCAAAGAGCACTTATATTCTTTGTTTCTCAGCACTTAGAAAAGATCAGACATGAGTGAGGAGTAGGTCTCAGAAGAAGACTTTGTCTCCTGCTGCAGTGCTTGAAGGTGCTCTGATGCATCTGGTGAGGCTGTAGTGGGTGTGGGTTATGGGTGATGGGCTGACCTGCCAGTTCCAGCCTGGCAGCAGAAGACCTCAGTGCCACACCACACTACTACCCCCCGTTGAAGAAAAAGCTTTTCCTCCATCAGCTATAACGAGAAAGTTCAGCTGTTCGTTTGCAGATTGTGGGTGTCTCTGCACCACGCTTTCCATGCCAGCATGGCTTGTGAAGGAGCAGGTTGGGTTGCCGAATTCTATAACATAAATATACCTTGAGAGCACATACAGTGCCTAGCACAGCTGTGGATTTATCATAGAATCATTGAATGGTTAGGGTTGGAAGGGACCTTAAAAGTCAACACCTTTGTTGTGCAACCGCTTGTTGAACTAAAGGTTTCAGCCTAGTCCGTATGAAATCCAGCACATTGAAGGCCGGCCTGATGACCTCCTGTTTAACACTTATGAGTAACTCCACATCTCCAGGTCACTTCAGGGACTGATGCTGAACTCTGGAGTATCAGATTGACCTGAGCAGAACAGATTAAATCCTGTTGCTGTGTAAACATTAAGATCGTGGATACTAAAATACACAAGTTGATCTAATGCTCCAAAGCATCTGCAGACATTGTGTAATAGATGAATAATCCTTTACTGTAGCCCACACAGTATTGCCATCTCTTTATTTATTTAAAGGTAGAATTTATTCAGATACTTGTACAGGGGAGAGGTGAGTTTAGCTCTAGAAATAGCTACACTGAGATACAGATACACTATAAGCCTGTTAAAGTGTCATACAATTTTTTCTCTTTAGCAACTCATGGGAAGTCCTGCTTGAAAAAGTCACTGATGACTTTAAACATTTTTACTGAGCAGTGTAAATTGAAATTGTTGTACTAAATTAAGAAAGACTGAGTAGCCTTTTAAGGATAATAATTATTTCAACTCATCCTTTCTTGTTAATTCATTTTTAACAAAATCAGTATGTCAGTGCACTTACTTAAGGCTGCAAGATAGATGTCAGAAGGAGTAGGACTGGTTGTGAGATATACTGCCTCTAGGAATTACACAGATCGGCATCCATGCTTCACAGTGTATGGATGTCCTTTCAGCTAAACATCTAATTCTGAATGCTTGACTGGATGCTGAGTACTACATCCAGTTCTGGGGTCCCCAGTACAAGAAAGACATAGATCTGTCCAGAGAAGGGCCACGAAAATGATCAGAGGGCTGGAACACCTCTCCTACGAGGACAGGCTGAGAGAGTTGGGGTTGTTCAGCCTGGAGAAGAGAAGGCTCCAGGGAGACCTTAGAGCTGCTTTGCAACACATCAAGGGGGCTTACAAGAAAGATATAGACTTTTTACCAATGTGTGTAGTGGCAAGACAAGGGGAAATGGTTTTAAACTGAAAGAAGGTAGGTTTAGATTTGACGTGAGGAAGAAATTATTTCCTGTGAGGGTGGTGAGGCAGTGGCCCAGGTTGCCCAGAGAAGCTGTGGATGCCCCATCCCTGGAGGGGTTCAAGGCCAGGCTGGATGAGGCATTGAGCAACCTGAGCTAGTGGGAGGTGTCCCTGGACATGGAAGGTGACCCTGCCCATGGCAGGGGGTTGGAACTGGATGATCTTTAATAAGTCCCTTCAGACTCTATATGATTCTATGAAGCCATCCTTGTTTACTCATTCACAGCCTTAAGAGTGTAAGAACATGAGGATGGCCACAAGTCATATAGAAAGTTCACCTTGTTCAGTATCCTGCTTGGACTGGTGCTTGCTCATGGAAGAGTTTAGAAGAAGGTCAGCCATGTAGCGGTATTACCCTGCCACATTCTCCATGCCCCCAGTGATTTGTAGTTTAGAGGCTTCTTCAAAGAAAATTATGTCATTGTATTAATAACCCTCAGTAGACTTTGCTACCCTAAATTTCTTCAGAGCTTTCTGTACCTGAAAATGGTTAGCCTCTAGAGCATGCTTTGGTGAAGAGGAACAGTCTAAATATAAGTTATACCCTTTTGCTTGTTCTGTATGGATCACAAAAAGCCATCACTTCTAAATTGCCTAGAAGAACTAATAGCCTTTCAGAATCTCTCTGTTATTCTCACAGTTCAGGTCAATTTCCTACCATTGTACCTGCAGAAACCTGCATTAATTTTCTCATATGAAATGTGATTAAATTTTTTCATCTCCAAATTGAGATTATTTTCAAAAATTTAAGCCAAGTCCGGTAAACATTCTTCTGTTTGTTTGTTTGTTTTTTAAATCTCCCTCTCTTCCTCTGATCTTCCCTGCCAGCCCTACCCTTTCCTGTGTATTGTCTTTCACTGCTTTGAACACCAAACTAGACCATAAATAAGCGTCAGTGGGGATTCTTCGTCTCTAGCAATTCATATCCAACCAGGGGAATGTGGTTTTGTCCTAGTGCCCAATTGGGATTCCAGAGACTTTACTGCCCTTAATGGAGCTACCTTCATTTACTTCAGCCAAGAAGCTCAGCTACTAAAGTATAATGAGAGCACTGAGTGAATTGCTTCTCGATGCAAAGTATTCTTTAAACTGGAAAAGCCCATTTCGTGTTGTTCCTAACAGCTTCTCTCTGATGCAGCCGACAAAGCTCTCAGCTTCTTCACAAACAATGAGCAAAGAGGCTCCTCGAGAACAAAGTAGGAGATGAATAAAATAGAATTTATGTCTATGATGTTACCATAGCAATCAAAGTTCATGCCTGATGCCAAAATGGTACCACTATAATCACTGATCAAAGAAAAGTGTCCAGTTGTCATGGCAACTCTGAAAGGCTTGTACTTCCATTTCGGTACCTCCACAATTCAAAATAAATAAATAAAATAAATAAATAGCAATCTAAATAATTACAACTTATGTATTTTTAGTATTATACTATGATCGTGATATGGTGAAGCCAAACGACTCGCTAAATCCCATCGATCCCACAGCTTTGTCAGTATCCCATGCATGCCCCATAGCCACATCGGATGCTGTTAATTTCTTTTTTCCTGAGATGTGAAAGTGTTTCATGGCCTGATGCCTGATGGAACGTGTGTTAAGCCATCCTGCTGCATAGCGTGGGGATGTCTTTGATGTTAGACAGCAAAGTCTGGGAATATGCTGCCCAAGGACTTGTTCATCTGAGGTTTCAATAATGATGAAAAGAATAGAGTGAAAAAAAGCTTTCTGAGCACAAGCAAATCTTGGTTGAAGCTGCTTCAGAACTACTGTGCTATTTTTCTTAATTTAAGGGTATGATTTCTGCATATACTCTGTATGTGCACGTATGAAATGCAGCCTGAGTGATTGTTAACTGGGAGTTAAAAAGATCTCAAGTCCACTGAGGAGAAGAACAAAATCTTTTAATATAAAGTACACACACTTGGCAGAATGCTGTCGGGGAGCTGGATCCCTGCCTAGGTGTAAGACAATCTTTATCCTATGTCATGTGCACCAATGATTACATTTCTGCTGTTAACATTTCAAGGACTGAGAGTAGAAAACCAAAGTGGAAAAAGTTATAATTCCAATTCGTTTTTGGGGAAAAAAAATAATATCTTTTACTCTCTCCTCTTCCTCTCCTTTCTTTCTGTGCTAGGAGAAAATAAATATCTGTTCATTTCTGTTTCTGTGGATCCAAACTGGAATTCAATGGCACATATCAAGATGTATTTTCAAACAACTTCAAAAGGTTTTGCCTGCATGCTTTTCTTCTAAAATGACCAGCTGTTCAAGTATGTATAGGGACATGAGTTTTTTTGATGTATCTTGCAAATATTAAATAATGTAGAAACCACATACACTCTAATGAAGTAGGGCACAGGAAATACTGATAAGTAGCTTATGAGGAACTCTTCTTTTTCTTCCTTTCTGGAGCAGGATGCACTTGTGTTTTCAAAGCAAAATACTCCATGTTTGAATCACCCTTGATAAGTTAGCTTAGACTTAATTCTACTTTCAGTACTGGTGAACCAGCTACAATAAGCAATAGGTCACAAAGGGAGAGCAAATGCCTGGAGACTTCTGCATTCTCCACCTATAGCAGCAACCACTCATTTCCCATCGTCTAGTATTTTTCAGAACCTTTGCAATGACAGATTTTTATTTTTATCTTGTTGGCTAAAGCAATTGTGTTTATTGCTAATGAGAGAAATCTTGGTAGCCCTCCAGGCAATCAGTTTGAGATATTATATTCAGGTGTTTCCAGTCCTCTGTTTCTTGCTGGGAATGTTGCCAAAAATCAACAGATAGCAATGTTTGGAAAACGTATTTTTGGCATTAAAGCTTTTTTCTCTGTAAGCAAGTTACAGTTAAGTACAAGATGATGTACAGAATATTTTTTACAACCCTGTAGTGATAAAATTACTTGTAAACTTTTCATTATCAACACTGAAGGAAATGGAAAGTTATTAAATAAATATGCATTGATTAAAACATTATCTTTTTCACAAAATTATGCCTTGAAATAGAAATACATAATTTTGCACATTTTATCTCTTCCAAGGAAAAAAACTGTGAATCACTTTCATTTTCTGCAAAGTTAATCAGGCATTCCCTTATGATGATGATTACCTGTATACTTTCTTTTCATAAAACATGAACCATAAGAAGCATAATATTTTTTTTCAATCTTTTCTGTTAAGGTAGTGTCACACACATCGGTTAAAAAAAATAAATCTTTGATTAATTTATTCTTCATCTTGGCCGTGGCTGAAAAATCTTAGGAACATAAGTGTAGATGCAATGCATGACACCAGAGGGTCAGTCCAGCCTGGTAACTTCTCTCCCATGGTGGCCAAAAGTGAGTGTCTGCACAAGAGTACTAGAACAGAGAAAACATTTGGGCATTCTATATTTTAGTTGTATTACCCACAACTACTCTCACATACTCTTAGTGTTTCAGGATCAGGAATGTGAGTCCTCTGTTTTTACATTCTGTGAACTTCACTTTGCCCTTGGACCTATGAAACTTTTAGTACCTGAAATATCCTTTGGTGAGGAATTCCATAGCTAGTTATATTTTGCATGAATAATTGTCTTGAGGGGTTTTTTGGTTGTTTTATTTTGGTTTGGTTTCTTAAATCTGTTTTGAAGATATTTCCTCCTGTCTTCAGTTAATGCCTCAATCCATCTCCATAGGCTTCTCCTGGCTTCATGGACTTCTACCACACCCTTCATTAGCTGTCTTATTTTCTGAACAAAAGAATTGTAGCATACTTAGTTATTGCTTGCACAAATGCAGTTCAGCACTTCTGAACATCCTCTCCTTCTCTGTACCTGTTCTTGTTCCCTCTACATTTCGGAGGCGGACAATCAGAGCTTAACATTGAGGGCTCTATGGATTTATACATGCTGATACTTTCAGGTTTGTTCTCTATTTTCCTAATAATTCTCAAGATTTGATTTGTAGATTATTATTTGTGCTATATTTTTGTTATCTCCTACTCAATCAAAAGTCAATCGGTATCAAAATATCTTTCCATAATTTCTCGTTGTAGTCCTCACTACTCCAAATACTGTCATCAGAAAAATTACTGTTTAACCAAATTATGTCCTTCTCTTTTATTCAGCAGCTATTAGTTTCTCTAACAGCCTGTTTAACAGTTGTTTGGCCCAAGATGTCAGAATGTAAGAATCTATATCAAACAGAACATAAAAGGTCACAGTTTCCATAATGTGAGAATGGATCTTTACTGCATAAGGAAAATATGACCGTTTTCCTGGGAAATTTTTTTTTAATGTTTTGATCCCATTCACATCGCCCTCAGATGAAGCCTTTACAATGATACAAACTGTAAGTTGATAAAGCTCTAAACTGATAGTCCAGAATTTTACACAGATATTAATATTCCCTTGAAAAGCACTGTAGGAAGAAGGGCATCCTCTCAGGTCTTTTATCAACATTTCTGCAATTATTCTGGAGAAAGACCTTATTTCCTTTCAGTGGGGGAATTGGTTCACCACTGCTCCTACTTCCACAGGCAATGCCAGGTGATTTGTCCTTTGCAATGTATAATGTCTGTGGATTATTATTATTATTATATTTTTCTACTCCCTTAATGTAGCTATTTTATATTAAATTACTTAAGTATTTTAAATACAATACTGTATGTATGAGGTTTGTAATACAAATGGTACTATATCATTTACACCCTTACCCCATGGTTCTATTTAACAGGAAGTCTGATGAGAGGCAAATTAATAGTAGATCAAAACAGCCATAACCTCACAAAGCACAAAACTCAACTCATACAAACTCACTTTAAATTTGTTCCAAAAACAAAACAAGGAAAATGACAAGGCAATATGTCCTGACAGTCTCAAGGTGAAGTCATGAAGCATCATTTGTACCCTTCAGAAGATATAATTTCGTTTTTTAAGATAGCAGTTGCTACAGGTACTAAATCATGGGAGGGTTTTTTGATTAATTTGAAAGAAATCTGAGTGTGTACTCACACTCAGGTCACATTAAATGTGTTTTGATGAGCAATCTGGCAGTGCACAGATCTTGAATGAAGGACAGCACAATAATCACAGCCTGACAGTGTACTTTAGCCTGAAAGGAGTCTCTTTGACTTGAGTCTGGTTGTAATTAAGCCAAGGCTTTTCTATGTTGAGTGCTCATCTACACCTCATTTTCATTTGGGAGAGAAGGAGAATTTGCCTCAAAGGCTTAGGCAAATTATTTTAAGTTAATTTTTTTTTAAGTTTTATGTTATTTTAAGTTTTAAGTTAATTATTATTTTAAGATAATTATTTAAAAATAAGCCCTAGGCCTTATTTTATCATGGTAGATACAGAAGTGACAATTGTCACCTTTTGGTGTATCCTGCCCTCCAAAGCAGGATGGTAGAGTTGGTCCTTATCAAACACGATGGAGAATGAGCATGAATGTGTTCTTTCATCAATGCAATACTGTTTTCTCCCGTTTTCCATTTCACTGGTCCTGATGACACCTACACTGAGTCATGTGCTGAAGAAGCACAGGAGATGAGTAATTAAAGCTTTGTTGAGGGCTGAAAGATTCTCTACAGTGAAAAGACATCTTTGCATATCTATAATGGCTCAAATGCATCATTCATTAAAGGGTATAGCTTTCATGCAGTAATAACAGCTTTGAAAAAAGATTTCAGCTGGCTTTGCATTTTAGTAGAGCTTTGTGTGCCATTCATGTAAGAGTCAAATGTGCCCACACATATATTTATATATACATGTGTATGTAAGGCAGATGATTCAGGCTTTTATTTCCCAGATGCAACCTAACTTTTCTGAACCAATGATAAGATCACTTATATAATTTGTTATATAACAAGTTTTTCCTGCTATTATCTTATTAAAACATTTGTTAAGTGAGTGAGAATGAGCTGAACTGAGTGAATCAAACCTTAGGGTGAGCACTTGCAAAAGTACAACCTTGTAATTTGGCAGTTTTAGGGTTAAATCTCCTCCAGTGAAGGAACTAAACCTGATCATTTAAAAACTGAAGAAATACTTCAATGAATCCTGAGAGCTAAAATAGAAAACAAGGCAAAACAACAGAAGCAAAAAACTGGAAGAACAGTTCAGCAAACGATTGAGTCTCTCGCAACTTTCTGAGTACCTGTTGTCTTCCCAGTGCCCTGAATCTGCCATTTATGTCCCTTTTGTAGACTTATTGGACTAGAAAACTTAAAGTATAAACAATTAAAATGATAAGTGATTTAGGGAGCACGTACCAACTTAGAAAGTTGTTTCAGGGGATTAGGAACATATGTCTCATTCTTACTCCTGTCCTGTTTATAAAAATGAATCCTTGAATGGGCCGAGTCCTCTAGACAGTACGAATAGCACGCATGAATCTCCACGTTGACACAGAAGGAAACGACATCAGAGCAAGACTCACTGGCACATTACCTTACCTCTTTTTGGTAAGAAAGTACAAGGCAAAGGGAACATCCAAGGAGAGGAAATGAGATTTTCCTTGTGATGAATAAAATATTCTGGAATAGGAATCATGGAGTCCTATAGGGCTGGTTTCAACAGGAAAGAGAGAAAGCATTTTGAGAAATTCCCATTTCTTTTTTCTACCGGCAGTCTGGTAAACAATTTCACAATTTATTTAAAGCAATAGAACTGTAAGCAGCTCCTGATATAAGTGCTCTAGGCCTCGTGTATATGTGATGCAGATCAGTGTATGTCCAGCTTATTTACTGCATTGTGGTAATTATACATCATATGCAAACACACAATAACATTCTTATAATCTTCACCATTGAGCCATAGCGTGGGCTGCCGTAAGCAGCAGGACGGGGATAGCAGTTGGGTTGTTATATTTAACAATCTTTATTCAATTAGAGAGGAAGATTGGAATTCAGTCCTTGACAAAACTGTGTGGAGATTCAGAAAGGGCAAGGAGCAGAAAAAATGATTGGAAGGTAAAAGCAGCAACCTCCTCTAACGAACACAAAAAGCACGTACCCTCACCTCGCCTCACCTGTCTTTTGCCTGCGGAAAACTGCCCGACCCCAGCTGCTAAACTGAGCCTAGTGAAGAGAGACAACCCGAGAAGTGAGGACTCCCGTGAATTCAGCAACAATTACTCGGCTGAACTGAAAACATCAATAGTGTGTGTTAGAATGGAATCCTGGAGCCAGGGATAATAGAAAATATGTACCCTTTGGCTGAGAGCTGAATTGAAGATCTGCTGGGAGATTTCTGCTGGTTTATGGCCAGGGCTGTTGTCAACTTTTCACTGAGGAGTCTGCACCTGAATGAAAGGAACAATTTTAAGGCATTTGTCAAAGGTGATTTTAGCAAAAGTAAGTACTGCTCTGATACCTTGCGAGTAATCTGACTTTTTTATTAAACATTGCCTAAGCTCCACCTTATACTATATATAACTGGAGTGTTTGAAAAGATTATTGCTGAAAGTGAAAGCTTCCTTCTGAGGCTGTGTTTACCCAGGAGAATTAAAAAGAACAGAGATTTCTCATTGCATTGATTGATATGGAGTGAAAATCTGCAACTGAAACCCAAGGCTGAGGAGAATTATGGCTCAGATTAATTCCCAGTGTAGACCTAAGACCTTAAGGTAAACTGAAGTACCTCTGCAGTTGTCTTTCCCCCTCCATGGACAGTAACACTATGAGTATCTTATCCACAGCTGCCTCAGCTGAGTGTCTACTGGGTCACTAGGAGAACCCATGCCTTTTGACCACTCACAGTGCTGTGCAAAATTCATATAGATATTATAAGGCAACATAATTAATTAATAATCATAATACTCAGTGATGGACAATTCGAATCCCTCCAATCCAGAGTAACCAGATCCTACCTCCCTGTGCACTCAGTGGTGCTTTGGATGATCTGGATGAAGATGTTTGATCAATTCAGTTGTGCTGGATGCAGATGCGGTCTCAGATGTTCTGGCCTCCTCGGCCCTCAGCGGGGAGTCAGAACATAGCAGTATGGTATACATATGTATGTGTGATGTGGGGATGATTCAGAGTTGGATGAGGTGTGAGCTCTGGAAGGACTATCTCACCAAGTGTTTTCACCAGTCACCAGCAGTAATATTCACTTGCTAAAGCCGGGCAAACAATGAGGTGTCTTGCTGGGTAGGGACTCCACGCAAGTTTTAGCCCAAGGCTGTGTTCTGACTGGAGAGGAAAGCTTCATAACCTCATTCCCTTTTTCTTTCATTTCTCTACTTCTCAATATAATGACAATTTGAGAGAGGTGCTCCTCTTCTCCATAAATACACACCTGTACAATTCTCTTGGGGTTTTTGTGGCATATGCTAGCTATGCCCTCAGGCAGTGTAGTCTGAAATTTCCAAGTACCCTACACAATTTATTTTCTCTAAATATATATTACAATACAGAAAAAGAATGCTCTTACACTTCACAGCTGATTCAGGGTTGAATAGACCAGGAACATCAAGTGACTGGTAACCAGAGAACAGCCTCCAACACATGGCCTCAACACCTCCTGGCTTGAAGGGGTTAGAATTGCCCATTAGTATTCCTCTGGAATATATATTTCCTGATTTCTCAGGACTACTGCTCTTTCCCATCTTCCTTTTTCAGGAGAAAAGGAGCAGCTGTTATTAATGACAAAGACTAGGAAATGAGCTGTTATATCTGCTCAGGTGGAAATCTCTCCTGAAAATTCAGAATTCTTTAGATTAAGTGTCTGAGGCAGTTTTCTGCCATAGTATAAAAGTATAAAGTGAATCCAACAGAAATAAATAAAAATAATATGGGGTCTCTTAGTAGCATGTGAAAACTCTGACTTGCAATAGCAGTTCAAGATGCATCTCTTTTTTGCTTTTTACAGAGTAATAATTGAGTTGACTAGTCAATTTTAAACTGTTAGCTAAATTTAAGCTGCTAAATAGAATGTTCTATTCCCTTTTTCTGTTTAGTTTCTTTTCCTGTTTTCCCTTTGGAATATATCTTGAATAAACATTTTTTTTCAAGAAAGCAAGTGCCTGTCTTGCCTAGCTTATGGTCAACTGATGCTGCACTGTACTTTGTTTATCTCAGACTGGGTTTAAATGAAAATGCTATGCTAAAATACTGTGAAATAAGCTCCATTTTTGATTGGAAATTCAGCCTGAATGTGTGTGGGTGCATTTAGACTAGGAAACTTTGCTTTCCAAAATACGGCTGATTTGAGTCTCTGAAGTAATGAGGAAATGTGAAGGATTTTTTTCAGTTAGAGCAATGTCTAGAAGTTGCAGCCAGGTTCAGAGCTTCACAGAAAAGGTTATGACCTAGACATACACTGTGAGAAAGCATATCCCCCCAAAAAACATACTGGAGTTTTACTGCAAAAAGAAAAATGTGAGCTATTCACCTTGGTTGAGGAGAGTAGATTCAAGAGAGTGTCTAAGGTCCAAAGTCAACAATGTTTTAGTAGATAAGAACCAAAGTAGAAGATAAATATCTAAGCATTTTAGGGCAGTGATTTAACAAAAATTATTCAACTTCTCTTTGGAGGAGTTGGGATACAAACATACATGAATGCAATACACTGCAAGACTTGAGTCCACCTTGCCTAAGCTTAAAATGTACATTAAAACTGTGAAACAGTTATTTCTTTTCTCCATCACTAGCAGGTGGTGCATCAGAGTGTTTTCCCTTGGGTATTGCACCATTCACTGGGAGGTTTCACTCTAGCATTCTTGTTCCTTGATTGTCCTTGTGTACTCCCATGTCTACTGGTTGCATTAATGTAAAAGAAAACCAACCAAAATCCTGCAAGGCTGAGAGGCTGCTGTGTACATAAGATGCACAACACCTATTAAGGGAAGTCGACCCAGGTGGTCTTTAAGATGCAGGAAGATATCTTCTCTCACACAGAAATACAGTTAGGAACACAGTTTAATAAGAAGACAGGATGGGTTGTGGGGACGAGGCACAGAGCACGACCACACAAGAGTACAGACCAGCAACTCGTTTCTGTGCAACTGACTCCTTATATCCACCCACCCTCATTTTCCCATTCTTATTTTTCTATGATCCAACTCTACTACCTTCCTTTCCCAGCCTTTGGCCATTCTCCTGAACATGTCATAAGTTTTGCAAATGCTTATATAGTATGTTTTACACAATCCCACAAACTCCCTCAAATATCACATGGTAACTTTGTCCTTTCCCACGAGACCCACAAGAGTCTTGCCCTGGTTTTAACAGTTACTAAGTTATGGCTGAACTTCTCCAAAGTTATGTGCAAGCGGTTCCTTCCATGACTCATCAAACATCAAACTCATCTTTCTGGTCTTCATTATTGTCTCGGCTGTCTACTCATTAAATTTTGTGTATCTGTGTGATTAATTTTTACTACTTTTCTTGTCTCTTCCCTTTGCCTCTTATGCTGAGTAGCCATTAATCAGACCTCGTTCACAAATTAGCTATCCTCATATTAAATACAACAGGGATGTGATGATAGACAGATAAAACTTTCACAATATGGATGTGACAAAACACACCAGACCAGGCTGACTGTGCTACCAAGGTGGGCTCATTAAAACCCATTATTAATGTAGGGGATCTAAGACAGTGCTAGATAAAAGGCATGTTCAAAATGAGTATTGATGGAGTGCGTTTATTATGTTGGCACTCTGTATTTCATAAAAATGAAAATTTACTCACATTTTAGAACAGCTCTAAGCATTGATCCTCAGACCCCTCTTAATAAAAACTTGCTCTCAAAGAACATCTCAGACCTCTTAGGTTTTTACCAATAATGCAAGCATGGTCAGTTACTGGAAGTTAGCCCTTGCAAGTCTTGGTAAATAATGGCAAAATAAAAAAGAAGCCACGTTAACATGTTTTCACTTCTGAGAGCTCGTAATCATTGATCTACTGCATTATATTCTGTTAGCATTTTCAATAGTAGGATGCTCTCCATGCAAGCACTGTGTGATTCTTGCTGTGTCTATCTCTCATGTCATCTTTGGCTTTATGCAGTCTCACACATAGTCTCTTACACATGCCTGAAATTCCCCATGTGGACATTTTTGTCCCTTCTTAAAATATGCTTCTCCTATGAAGCATGACACAAACGTCTTGCCAAAACAACCACTCATTTCATTCTCCATCTGTTGCGTCTTTTTCCCCATTTGGACATAAGTACCTAATTTTAGATATATCCTATCAAACTCCAAGCATTCAGCTGAAGCTTAAGTTAGAATCCTCGTCATCAAATTGTCCTTCTATTATAGACAAAGGGGAAAAAAACCTGTCTGTCTCTCTCTTTCTTTACCCGTTGCACTGGCTTCAGAGGAGATCTCCAGAGCTTGCAGCTGGTTCTTTAGCAGAGATGAGAACAACAGAAGCTCAACTGGTTTACTTTTCAATTTTCTTTTCTTATTGTGCTTACCTTTATACTTAACAGCAAACAGTGAAGTATTTATCTTACTATATAAATAATACTGATATCTGTAGATTTAAAAAAAAATATATTTAAAGATGACAATTGCTGTCCGAGCTTGTATTTCAGAGAGATGTTGCATGTTAATTAAAAATGTGTACACATTGTACATAAGATAAACTGTATATTAAATGGAAAACAATTCAATAACTATATTTATGTCATAGCTTGATATAATGAAAATTTCCAGGATGCTTTTTCCCTTGGTCACTTTTCAGCTTATCTTATATTTTTGTGCAAAATCACAACATTTTTTTTTTGTTGTTCAAAGACCAACTCACTCTCAATTTCTTTTTCTCAAATCACCCATAATTCCATGTTCTTGTCACTTTCCGAGAAAAGAAAAACACTGTGGGGTGTCTCTGCTTCCTACGTGAAGCTGTAACATACAATTTCATTCCCTTCTCAGTTTAAAGAGTCTTTCCTACTTTGGCTAAAACTGCTATCATCTAAGCAAGTGTCTGTAGTTAAGACTTTCCCTTGGATAAATCGTAGCATTAACTAGAAGTTATACATGTATTAACTCCTACTACCTCACTTCCCTCCACCCCAGAAATAACTATTTATATAGATTCCTCTATGACCAATTCCAGTGCTTTTATCCCACATTTTATCTTAATTCTAGTCCTTCCATCCTCTTAAGGTATGGATTGATTTGAGCTTGCAATCAGATGAAATCAAGGTAGAACTACTTGAGTTGACAACTGTAGTGTAACTGGAAATCATCCCTGTTGAGAGTTTGTTGAGGTTTTTTTTTTTTGGTTGGGTTTTGTGGATTTTTTTTTTTTTAATCACTGTGCATATGTTTTTTTGCCACATACTACAAAAGCTCTCTGCTAAAGCACCCATCATGTCAAATGGGCTCTCTGCATGTGAACAACGCCTGAGCTGAAAGGAAAATGTTTTAAAGCTGTCAGGAAACTGTCGTCTTCCAGATGGCTAATCAAATGGAGGACACAGGCACACAGGCACTGTCTCCAAAGAGTATTAATAATGGATGTTACACACTCGTGGTGGAATGGGACAGAGACAAAGCAAAGAGAATAAAGCTGATACCAAGCACAATGTAATCAAGAATTTTTAAAGCTCCCTGTTCCTTATTTAAAAGCTTATTATTCATTCAAAATGTGCAAATGTGTTGATGGATTGTTTAAGGGATACTTGCTTAGAACAACAAATAAAATTGCTACCAGGTTGTGAAGTCATGGATTTAAAAAAAAAAATATGAAAATTTGGACTTGAATAGAGAGTCACTTTGCTATGTGAGAAAAATCATAAATTAAGGATTATTCTCTACTCATTCTCCTCCAGCTGAGTTCTGTAAAACCTTCCTAGTGAAATTTTAATTGGGAGAAGATTCCCCTTGTATCTGCCTGATTCAAATGCTGGGTATTTCTGGACCACTTTGTAGAACAAGACTTCAAAGCACTGCATAAATATAAGGAGCTTTTTGACAGATACTCGGGAAGCACTAGAGCCTCCATGGCCATGAAGTCCCTTTGAAGCCACTCTAAGATCAAATATCACAAGGCTCCTTGAGATAGGGTTGGATGATCTAAAGAGTTGGCTGAGGCACACTCTAGTCTTAGCTGCAAAGGATAATCCGAGTTGTCCTCAGGTGCCTACTCTGTTCCTCTCTGGATATGACCATTCCCTTCAGAAAGACACCAGATGTGAATCCACATTCGCATTTCTGTTAACAATCTCTCATATTATAATTTAAAGCATCGAAAAAGTTGTTTTGTTGTGATACAGTAAATTAGTGCTATTTGGCTCTTTCTCCTCTGTACTTTTTGTAAATTGGTGCATGGACACTAAAATCAGATACGTACAGTGGGGTTTAGGAAGTAGAGCTCTGATGTGTGAAAAGTTTCCAACACAGGTCAACAGTTCCATGTTGGCAGGAGAGGAGATAGATCCCCGTAGGTGTACAGTAAAGTTTGTATGTGTTGCACTTTATCAGTGGTAGATATGAAGCCATACCTCTGCTAGCTTCAATCTGGCTATATCCCAGCTACCGAGACTGGCAACGTAAGAGTGAATTGTGCTGCATAAGCTCGATGGGGAACTTGATAATTATTTGGATTTTTAATTTATATGCTGCATTTTCCCCGCTATTACTACCCTTCATAGCTGTGACCTTCACACATCTCAGTCACACTTCTTGGTAACCTCGGAGACAGAACCTGAGCTGCACGCTTTCTATCCTCACTTGAAGCTAGAAATTGAGATTCAGCATCAAGTTTTCTGCTGATTTATGATTCAGTTTTGAAGAGTCCTGGCTTGTTATATATTTTTTTTCTTTCGGTGAAGACATAGATTTATCTTCAGTACAGCTCTGGCTTGAGTGTTCTTTGACACCAGAAATTCTAAACGAAATACAGGAGTATGAAGAACTAAATATTAAGAATAAGAACAGTGGCGCTGGTTAGAGGATGAGACAAAATGGACATGAGTTAAACAAAGGAAGGTTCTGACTGGGTATAAAGAGAAACATTTTACCCATGAGGACAGTCAAGCAGTAGAAAAGGCTGCCCAGAGAGGCTGTGCAGTCTCAGGATGTGCAGCCTGCGTCCTTCGAGGTTTTCAAAACCCAACTGGATAAAACCCTCAATAACTTGTTCTGACGTCAGGGCTGACCTTGCTTTGAGCAAAAGGTTGCAATGGAGCCCTCCTGACATCCCTTCCAAACTGAACTATCCTGTGATCCCATAATAAGGAAACTGAGCACCGTTAAAAATGTTCTGGAGAGGTTTGAGAAAGAGCACTTGGATATTAGTTCTGTTGTGTAGTTCAAATATAAATACAACCTTCCTTCGGATTATGAATAAGCCAAGAAGATCAGATCCAGATATCTCCATTCAGCACAGATACAAAACTCTGCTTTATCTGTTCTCTGATTTGCATGGGAGCAAACTAAAGAAGGACCTTAAAGATAGAAAAAGAGGGGATGACTAAGGAAAAGAGCAATAGGAGGAGAGAAGGGAATTTCCTTTATGGCTTTTCGATGCTAGGCAATGTGTTGTTCCTCTGTAGTTTATGGAGTTAGACTGAGGAGAGAGACACTAATGCCCAAGAGATTCCCATAAAATCTATGGGACATTGAGAGGTTAAGTTTGAGATTCATGGCAACTACTGTTGATCATGTCCTCTTTGGTTACAAGTTTGCCTCTCAGACGTCTGTGCAAGGTGACTTCACTGAATACTATAGTAATGATTTATTTTATTTTCATTGACTGCATTGGGTGCAGGGTCAGTCTCCTTGCTACAAGCTCATGATCCCCACATGTTTCTGCCTTGGTCATTTTTTGCCTTCAGCTCTCAGTCAAGCAAGGAAAAGCTGTAATCTGCCTCACTTTTACAGATCTGTTTGCATTGAATCTGAAGTATCATGATTCAAGCTACAAATACATTAAAAGTATTTTAATCAAAATATTTGTATTGAACAAATCCTCTGTTCAATCCTTTGTCCACTGTTACTTTTCTTCTACTATTTAAAGACCTTAAAAAACCTGAAACGTCTTGAAACCCACATGATACGTTGCACTGAATTTAAACAGAAAGTTTTCTGTTTGGGGTGCTTGGTTTTTTGGGTTTTTTTGTTTGATTGTTTTCCTCTCCCTTTTTGAACTAACCAAAATAGTGTAAAAATTTGGTTTTTTCCTTAAGATTTTACAAAGCCCTGTTCACACTGACAAATATATCTTTCTTCTGATTCTTTTCACGCAAATCTCTTTGTAAGGACTAAATTCTCCACTAAACCTGTGTAGGTCTGAGCTTTTATCTCTTTTGCTTAGTCATAAATTTTCCTCTAAGCACCTTCCCCACTGTCTCATGCACAACAAGGTGAAAGGAGTGCATCATCCCCAGGGGCAGAAGATTAGCATCACCCTTGCAAAAGAAAGGGAGTAGTGGAAGACAGAAGACAGTGGTCGTCTGTGGAGCTGATCATGTTTGATTAGCCTGGTTAATTAAGAACATCTTGCTAAGATTAAAGTTCTGCAGTATTTAGCATAATCTTGCCAATTGTTAATTAGCGTACTGAAAGGAGAGTGTTTTGCCTTTCGTTTTTCAGCAACATCCTCTCCCATCCCCTGGTCCGTCTTGCCAAAATGAAAATCTTTCCAGTCACAACATGTTTGAGAGCCATATGACATGTCTGTGAAGGCTGCCTTGGAGTGCTGGTGCACAGGAGAGATACATATGTTATTAGCCAAAGCCAACGTGAAACCTGAAAGCACAGGAGATGGAGGGTTAGGGAATCCTTGACGTTACTAATTTATCATGTCGATACAGATTTCATGTCCTTTACTGCTATTTTCCCTGTTTGGGGCAGGTTTTGATATTCACTCATGTTTTTGAACAAGAGCCCATTGGCACAGAAGCTGCATATATAATCTCTGTTTCAGTAGCAAGTGTTTTGTTTGCCCTCTTCATGCTGACTGAGGTACTTACAATCTGATCTTTAGCCTCCCCTAGGGCAGCTTTGAGATTTTTATGGGGTTTCACACATTCATATCTCTTGCTCTGGTGCTTTTCAATGAAGAGAAAGGGGCATGATCCAGAGAAGCTTTGACCTAAATTGCTGAAAGCTACAGACTGCACCACTGTCACTATAATATAGGATGCATGGGTAGGTGTTAGAGCCCTCTTAAGTCCTCTTCAACCAGCAGTAATTCTGTTCTGCATTCAGACAGCACAGCATCTCTGGCATAATAGCTCAGTAGCACTAGACAGGAAAGTCCAACCCTACTCCCACACTTACCTTCTGCTACCTCTAGTCCAAGTCATCATTGATATTTAACCCTGAATTGTCAGAAAACTACTTCTTGGATGAAAGGACTGAACCTTTTTCCTTTTTTTTCTTTTTCTTTTTTTTTTTTTTCAGTTTCAGTGAAAACTGTAATTAGAGTTTAATTTCAACACAGCAGATAGTGTGACCACTGATGAAGTTGGTACCAAGGAGGCGCTTAGATCATACATTTGGGAGAAAGGCAAAGAGTTGGGGAGTGGGGAAGGTTTGTAGAAGTTAGGTCAGGGTTGCTGTTGTGTTATATAAATCAAGCAGGGGCAATGTTCTGCATTTGTCTTTGGAGATGGCTGCCTCATTCCCTTGACTATATGTGGTGGTTAGGCTTTAAATGCAAGCACCAAAGTGCCTGAAAGTAAAAGCTGAGGAGGTCTTCTATCAACTGCCTGTTTTTGTAGGTTTTATAATGGCCAAGCCTGATTTTAAATTTGCTTGCAAAACAATCTGCTTTTAAATCAGTTAACAAGTTACTTTGTTAATAAATAATTACATTAAAATGATGGCATCTTGTTACAGGTTATGGGGGGTTTCTTTGTTTTTGTCCAGGATACAGCTAAAAGACCATGGTCACAACTTTTGACAGTTCTTTGAATGTCAGATTAAACCCTGGCTCATTAATTTCTGATCAACAGTTGGGATTCTAATAGCTCAATGACTGACATTTTAAAACCATTAACTTCTGTTCAGTTCGATCACTTGCAGTCGGGAGTCTGTAGTCAGCTCCTCAGTTTCTGACTCTAGGCTCTGCTAGGTTAGCGTGTTGTCTATGACATGAGATGTGAAAACCAAGCCTTCATCTGCTGGATGGAGGTTTAAAGGAATGTCACTAAACTAGCATGTGGGGGAAAATAAAGATAAAAGGGCACAGTAAAACTTCAAGCTGAGTTTATCTCTGGAAATATGAGATCTTAGAGGACAAGAGTCAATAGCATCTGGGGTCTGGATAGCCATGCTGTTGAACATTGGATTTTTATGGGTGTAACAAGTAGCTGGGTAAACAAGGTGAGTATTTTAGAAAACATTTCATTTCTGAGTGGTTCAAGATATGACAAGGGGTCAGAACTCCAGAAGAGTGATTTTGCACAGCAATGTTCAATGTGTCATGGGCCATCAAGCACTGGTTCCATTTGTAGGCAAACTCATCTTTCACTCTCCTTTCTTCTCTTCTTCCAAGCCTGCAAGATGCTAAGCAGGTAACACCCAGAGATTTAAGAGTCTGATCCTTCTTACTAAAGTCAGGGTGTCCTCCCTCATCTTCCATCTCCTTGGTGCCCTAGGAGAAATTTTGCTATAGAGTGTGCAGGAAACAAAAATCAAGCGCAAATGCTCCTAGTGCCTCTGTCTCCACGTGTCAATATGCCTTCTGGGTTGTCAAGAACGTTACTAATGGATCCCACAAATGAATTTGCTGTGATTCCTCATGAATGAAATGAGGGAGAGTTTATGTCCTTTATGTTGCATTCAACTCAAAGAAGGAAAGCACTAATAACAGAAAAAAAAATGTTAGCCCTACACAAAAAAATCTTGAAACATTCAGAGTGAGTAAGAGAAAATAAGCTGGTAGTAATCTCCATGAAAAATAAAACAAATCACTAAACAAAACCAAGAAAATGACCTCCTGCATAGATAAATTACTTCCTTTGCTGGCTTTTCGGTGTAATTCTGCAGTAAGAATGTAGTTCTGTACGAGCTTTAATAAGGGGATTTAAACCAAGACAACCAAACCAGCCAAACCAATTTTAGAAAAGCTTTTGTTTTCTGCACTGCACAGGACTCGGCAAAAAGCCAGTAAACGTGTGCGCGATGTGCGTTCTGTTCCCTCAGAAATTAGCTTTGGATAGGAGCTGTTAAGCACTGTGGCCTGATCCATGATTGCATCCAAAAATATCACAACATCTGGTTCTTACCATCTTTCCTTTGAACTCCATGGATGTGTGGACATTTCTGGCTCCCTGAGCAGCAATAAAAACCAGAGGTGAGAGTTCAGTCCCTCTTCCGTTCCTGCTTTCAAGCCAAACAAAAGCCTTTGTTCTTCATTCACGCAACTTTTATTGATGAGCTTGACTGGTGGCTTTCAGTTGCTTCATCACCTCTCCTTCCTGCTCCATCCCTGCGCTGGCGTTGTGCAAGAGACATGGAGAGACAGGAGGGAACATGGAAAGGCATCCAGCTTTGGCTGGAGGAGAAAAGCAGGTGATGGGAGTGGGGCATTTCTTTCTCATTGAATCATAGAATCACAGAATGGTTTGGGTTGGAAGGGACCTTAAAGATCATCGAGTTCCACCCCCTGCCATGGGCAGGGACACCTCCCACTAGCCCAGGTTGCCCAAAGCCTCATCCAGCCTGGCCTTGAACCCCTCCAGGGATGGGGCATCCACAGCTTCTCTGGGCAACCTGTTCTCGACCCCATTCAGTGCCCCTCTATGAAAAACTTTGCCATTAATGCTTATAACTCAGATGTATGACAAAATACCTTATGCAGATGTACAGGGTGCCTGGGAGGAAAGGAAGAGAAGATGTTAAAGCTCTGTTGGTAATGCATGATATTTGCTTTGGGCCTGTCATCTTCTTGCTTTAGGTGTCTCGTTTTTATCCTCTTATGAAGAAAAAAAAAAAATCTTTTATCTTCCATGCTGTTATAATCCTGCCTTCAGAATTTGAGCTTCCTTATTTTTGCCAAGCTGAAGTGCTGCATTTTGGGTTGCTTTTTATTATTATTATTATTGCTTCTCTTTGAAGACGGATTCACTGTTACAGTGGAGATCTAGATCAAATTATTTCTATAACGTTTGTGTGAGTCTTTGTCCTCCTCCTCCACGTTAATTTAGAGAGACTTGGGGCATACAGAATAAATTCTTCTTTGTTAAAAAGGGGCATTTAGACATTAAAGCATTGATATTAGATCTGAGAGCTGGGTGTTTTTACCTTTGCCCCTAGATCTGGCAACATTGGAAGAGATGTAGGAAAATGAGACCTTGGGATGAAAGCAGGAAGAAAAGGGATCTTGACTGGAGGTGAGGGAACCTGAAAATAATGTTTTGTCATCTTCTAGTCTCCTAAAACATCTCTGACATATTAGAGGATTAAATGAATCATTTGACATTTTTCTATCTCAGTTTTCCACTCTCTGCTTTGCTTACAATTGTTTTTGATGTTTGTGGAAAAATGCTGTATGTAAACCTGGAGGTGAGAGGTGTGGGGAAGGGGAAAGAGAAAAGGGTGCAGGGAAGCCCATGGCAGGGGGTTGGAACTCGATGATCTTTAAGGTCTCTTCCAGCCCAAACCATTCTGTGATTCTATGATTCTTTCCTTCCCCTGGATACATGGCAAGTGCGAAATTTCTGCACTGAAGTTTGTGATGGGTGAGTCTAACATCAGACTTTCTAGGCACATGTAGATCATGGGGAAAATACATCAGCTGGATTTTGTTATAGATGCATAATATTTAGAGCAAGGAGGAAAGAATAGAGCATCTAGCCTGTTTCCTTATACAAGCTTGACATAAAAAAAAAAAAAAAAAAGTTTATTCTGGCCGTATCTTACTGTCCAGCTCTTGTTAAAAATTTCCAAGTTTAATGCTCTAAAGGTCATGTCATTTGTAAGAGGAGGATCTGAAAAACACCTGCTTGCAGTATATGTTACAGACTTGTTCAAGTCATATAGTTTTCCCTTTCTCTAGAATATCTTTCCTGCATTTGTCCAAATGCATCACAGTCTACAGATGAAAAGCACAAACTGCCTGAAGAAAAAGGTCACACAGCTCATTTTCTGAAACTAAGCAAAGAGGTTCCTGATATTTAATTCTCATCCAAATTGCTCTAAGTAGAATGATGCCATCCAAATCATTCCCTGGGCTTTAGACAAACATTGTAAATACCATGTCTCATTGATATTTGTGACTGACACGCTGGGAGCTGATGAAGGCTTTTTTTATTTTTTTTTTTTTTGCAGCTTAGCAACAAACAGTGACTGGCAAATTCCTCTGCTCTTCAAATCAATGCCACTTTTCTGGATCATTTCCTCATCTTCACGATCATCTGTCAGAAGAGTGACATGACAATGTGTTCCCAGGGACAGCGTGGAGTCTGCTGTAAGTTTTGACGATCAGAGGATGAATTTAACCTTTTCAAAGTCAAACATTATGGTTTATATCCCATATAAGCATTAGCTTGCTGTTGACACTGTTGATATGGATGTCTTTTGTACTCCAATAAACTTTTCCTTTTGCATGCAAACTATCACTGTGAGAACACACACGGGTTGATTCATACACCAGGAATACGTTCCTTGTTATTGTGATTTGTTATTATAACACCTGCGAACCTTAAGCTGGAATTGTGATCCTGTTGTGTGAGCCCAGAATAAAAAAAATAAACTCTGTCCTGGGGAAGTATGTGTGATGATAAAAAGCAGAGCAGACAGAGAATGGACACTGGTGAGTGGGTGAAAAAGTGAAAATGAGGAAAATAATTTATTGTCATTGCAGGTAGGATGCTGTTGACAGCAGCTACATTAAATTAGCATTGTGGGACTGTTTAGTGGGAATTGGAAAGAAAAGAGCTACATTTACAGGTTTTTACCAGCAATTTCTGGAGAGCCAGGATTGCCAGGGTACTTGCTTGGGACCACCCCAGGCAATGAGGATACAGAAGTCTGCTGGAAGTTAAAGCCGAAACTTGAACATCCTGTTTGCCAGTCAAAGGCGTCAGCCCATGCTGACAGCAGCTGGAGTCAGAGAAGCCAGATGCAAGGCAAACCAGAAGGCTGTATCTCAAGATACACGTGTACAGATATGAACAGTCAGACTTTGCACTTCTAACCAGAACATATCTCAGAAACTATCATCACTGTACCATTTAACTGCAGGGACACACGAAAAATGCCCCACATTTTTCCATGCAGTCACGGAAAATCAACAGTTTTGCAAAATTGCCCATGAGTAACTTCTGGGCTTCACTTGGAAGACGTGCTGGTTTTCTTGAATACAACAATACATACACAACAATAACAGATAGAGAACTATAGTCTTATACTAGGTTTCCAGTCAGAGAATAAAATATTGATCATACTGTTGCTTTTTGTTTTCTTTTTCTGCTTGATGTCATAGCCATGATTGAGGAGGACCAATGTCCTCTGCTTGTTTTCACGCTGAGCTTATCTTCTGTTGGATAGCAGAAAGCTTTTGGAGTGAGTTGCCTTTTGGATGCCAAGTTGGTCAAGACAATCTTGTATCACGTGGATCTGAATATTCTTTGGTGGAAACAATTTTATTTTGAAAACAGACAGATTTTAGCTGCCTGCATCTACACAAGCATTTTGGTATGGGTTTGAAGTGTGCTTCGAGAGGGGTCTCCCAATTCTTACTATGCTGTGATTCTCATCATGGAGCAATGTCAGAGTACATCAGCTGAATTCCTTTTGGGTGCAAATTAACTGGAGGATGTATTTCTGAGGAGCACCTAAAACTCCAGTGGACAGTAGATTAGGATAGTTCAAAATAAAATACCCTAAAAAAATGCATAGTGTGGACACTGGCTCTTCAACACTAATGGTTTTGCTCAACAGAGCTGTTCCCTACTGGGCTGCAGAACTTGTTAAAGTAGACACAGGCTAGAGAGCAAACATGTCAAGAGAAATATTGTCAACTAAACTAGAAACAAAGCAGTAAAGTGCAATATCAGGGTTATAAAAGAAGACATGAGTTAAAAACTCTCTAGCACTTCAGAAAGTTAATGTGTGATTGACCTCTGCTATAATTAGCAGAATGGATTATTACTTTTTCACTGAACTCCTCATGTTGTCTTTGAAGGCTTGGACTAAGTTATTCTGCTGAACTGAATCCCTGTCACTAGTACAGAGAAAAAAAAAATACTTAAACCATTCACTGAAGATGAAAGCACCTAGAAGTACCTCTACTCTTCTGCTTTCAAAGTGAGTATTTCAGAAGGGGGCTGGTTTCTTGCTCTCAGAGTATCACAAGTGAGCACATCTGAGTAATGAATGGGGAGTGCCTTGCTTGGAGGCCATGAGGTACTTCTAAATAAATTAAGTCAATTACACAGCTGTCACTTTTTACATTTTTCAAGCAAAATAGTAGCCCTCACGTCTGCTGTGGCATCTGACAGCACAAGTTCACTGCCCTTCTCCATGGAAAAACCAGCAACTTCAGCTCTTTTAGCATGTGGTCCGTGGTCTCTCCCTTGGGAGCCAGAAGGGCTGAGTGCCACTTGTAGGTGATGATGGTCCAAACAGTCCTGGCACCTAACCCTCCCCTTTATATTGAGAAGTGGGAGAAAACTTGCTCAGAAAGGTTCTGCTATTCAAGCTTCTTTCTGTCATCTGCCACATGGGTGGTGAATATGAGGCTTGTCTTTTACAGTCAGGAAATAGCCCTGACAAGTAGAAATCCTTGACATACCCAGTGTGAAAGCATCTTCACAGGCAATTCCATAGCTCTTAACAGCCTCAAAAATTAACATTGTGCTGTGGTTCATCTCCTTAAGAAAGCTACTATTGATTAGATACGACTTTACTAATTAGTTTGTTTTTTACCAGAGGTGCTTAAATGGCTTAAAGGTTCTTGTTCACATTTATCATCACTGGTATCATTGATAAAAATCCTGAGGCTACTTGAGGCTCAAACTTCTATTTCTATAGAAAATCAGGCAAAGTACTCTGAAACCAATAGCTACAGGATATGGTGTCTCTAATTATTTTGTAAGAAATTCATACTTCAGCACATTGTGAGTCTTCAGCAATTCAGTGTTTGCAGCTTATTTCCCTCAAGCCCTGTCCATGGTCTGTTAATCTTTTTACAGTATTACTGATATCTGCAAGTCAAACTGTACTTTTGAACAGCCAAGGACCTCATCTGGCTGTATTTACCCCTCCAGTTTCAAGTTAAGGACAAAGCAGAGAAGCCTGCATAAAAAAAAAAAAAAATTAAAGCACTTTAACAATCTGATTAAAAAACAGAGAGAAACGTTGTGAAGTACTGAGATTTGTCAGAAGTGTAATTAGAAATTGAGTGACAACATGTGCAGCTCAAAAAGTTTCTTTTTCCTGGTTGCATGCAGAATATTCACTGTTATGGCTTCTGTGCTGCGGGACACTTGATAAGCAAGAGTCACTGCTAAGCAGGTGGCTGTGATGTGTTGTGTGCTTTCCAGTGCTTGTAATTATTCAAATTGTATGTCAATTTATTTTAAATCGACAGTTAAAAACTAGCTTAATTTGACTTACTAAACAGTATTTTGTTAGAGGAGGGACAAGAAGAGGAATGGCAAAGGAATGGAATAATATTTACTTTTGTAGCTATTCTAAAAACAACAAAAAAAATGCTTTTCTACAAATAAATGAGCATTTGGGCCTTTTTTCCTGGTGAGGGGCTGCTTGGGCACCAGACAGTTATTACAGTCCTGGATTTCAGGTGGTCAGTCTTAGAGTATACTGATTTTATTGATGCAAATCTACCTGTGAATATTTTCATCAGTATTTTCAAAGCTTTTGCTCTTCAGTTAAGAGATTTGAATTGCAAAAACTAATTGGGTTTTCAGTGTATTTTGCACATCCATTGTCTATTCGTCAGCTCATCCTTTTCTCCCATAAGTGTTGCAATAGATTCCAAAACTCATTGTGGCATCTGTTAGGATCAGAACAGATAATCCTGTCCATCTGCACTTATGTTATTGTGTTGAACACAACCTGGGGCACTGATTTTGTTGAATAAAAGGTGAAGCTAGGAGCCTGAAGGAGGCTGTTTTTTTTGCTAGATTCCATCAATAATTAGAATCTTACTGAATAAATACTCAGTATTTTTATCAGCCGCCTTCATTTTCAGTTCAGATAAGTAGGAACAGTGTCTTGAGTAGAGGTGGACTTGTCTGTGCTTGCATGGAAGTTCTTAATTTGTTCTTAATTTATTACTTTCTTTTTCTTGAAATCAGTTTTAGCACTCTGGCTGCTGAAGCTAGTGCACCTGCTCACTTTTTTTTTTTTTTCCTGCAGGATTATTTTTCCCCAGGTCAGGTTCTTGTGAATCTGCATTATATGTCTGGGATTTACCGTGCAAAGATGCTTTGTGTTCAGTAAGCTCCTGATAATGGTAGTCAGGATCTTCAAAGCCAGCATGAGAACAAAGGGTGGGAAAGTCTACCCCTGCCAGGCACACCTCGCATCCTCTGATAGCTGCAAAAGAGGAAAAACATCCTTCAGATTCTGTCCCTGAGCTGACAGCCTTGTCCTTTGGTCAGTTGGAGGGCATGGAGGGTAATACCTCTTCTCTAGAGCTACTGGAGTAATTATCTCAAGAGAACCTGCTGCTTGTGTGTTCTTCCTTCACAGGAAGCCTGACCAAACTCACAACAAATTGTATCCAGCCTGAAGTTTTGGGTTTAATGTTTTTTGGTTTTTGTTTTGTTTTGTTTTGTTTTTTCATTTTTTGGGGTTTTTTTTTTCTTTTTTAACACAATCTTTTGTTATTCATTGACAACTTCTGGCTTAAGGACTCTGCTAATATTGTAAATAAATCAGTTGAGCTGTTAATAAATCAAGATGTGCTTGACAAAGAGGACGTTGGAGAAAGAAGGAACCTGAGCTTCAGGGAGGATATCTGTCAATGAGACATCTATCAAGGTGATAATAAGTACGTAGAGGGCTCGAAGGAGCCTTTGGCTTTGTCCACATTTGGCAACCTGTTCAGAATTATTTTCCATTCCAACTAGAGTGAAAAGCTTCAAATTTTTCCACTTTGAGCCTGCAGGGAAACCAAATGGGAGTGATTTCTTCTGCATATATAAATAAATACATATCTAAATTATATACATAAAGGTGTTTTACTTACCACCCACTGCGTTTCCAATGACCTTAAGACATCAATTTCCAAAAGGCAAATTTACATCATTCTTTTTTCTGTCCCACACAACATTTAAATGTAGCTTTGGAGACCAAAACTTACTGGGGCTACCATGACAAGCATCATGTTAGCTGAAGCATAAAGCTGCTTTTTGCTCTTGAGAGGGTGGCAGAGTTCAGCATCATCATTAATGCAAATATATGTCCCAAGGGCTATTCTGCTGCTCCTTTGAGGCTACAGCAGGATGATTCTGCATCCATTCCCCAAACCCTGTAGGGCACCGCTGAGCATCGTGTCTGCTGGGGATTTGTGCATGAGCAGAAGAATTATCTTTCTAATTCCTTAGATGATTGCAGTAGCAGATGAAGCATTTGAGGTGTATTAGCAAATCTGGGAGATGCAAGCACCTCTGATCTCGTCTGACAGTATGAAAAGTATGCTGACAGTCTGGATGTTATCTTACATTTGCTATGTTAGAGTAAAACACCAGACAGTGTAAATAGAAGTAATGGAATGAGCAAAATCTTCAAATATGTGACTTACTATTTTCAAAAGAAGTATGTTCCAGAAAGTTTGGGGGGTTTATGTCTTTGATTTCAGTTTATTTGGGGTTTTTTAAAATGAAAAAGAGAAGGTGGAAGAGTTTCAGTTAAATTTGCCTGTATTTGCTGCTGTTATTAACTTAACCGTTGGAAAGCTATGCAATTAATGTTCTTTTTTCATGTAGTATAAGCCACAAAAACACTAAGAAGAAGCTTGTGTTCAACATAAGCTATAAACTTAGCTCAGATAAGCAAATCTCCAAATGTTTTATTGTATTTCTCTTGTCTTATGATCTCGTCTGCCATTTGTTTTCTGCAATAACATGAGGACAAGAGGCTACATCTAACTAAATATACAACACACCATTGCAGTGCTCTGTCTCTTTCTAGTCTTACAGAAAAGTGATGCTACAAAGTCCCAGATGCTATAGTTGAGTTTCTGACTAAGGGATGGCTTCTGTAGGCTGCATTTCACAGGAGAGGAAACATCCTTTGCTTTTCAAGACACATGCACATCTTCTATACCTTGGTACCTTCTTCTGAAAGTGGGAGAAAGGGTGCCTCTGTGTGGCATGACGGAGTCAGCAAACCTCAGCACTGGGAGTGGGACAGAATACCCCCGTTAGGATCTCAGGTACTGTCACTGCCACGGCAGAAGCCTTAATTCCAAACAGATCTCAGACACAGAGCACTGGGCAGAAAGATTACCTTCTCCTTAAATTTAGCAGCACTTTTGAAGGGTCTGGAGAAAAAACCCATTATATATCTGAACAGAAATGCAAACAAGGTACGATGACGTTGGGTCACTGATCAGCTCTGAAACCAACATCCATCTTCTCTTGTTTTTGTGAAAGGATAACTTCAGTGTTAAAAACTGAGCTTCTGGACATTGGTGTGAACTTTTCGGTCATGGTGCAGGTGAAAGAAGTGGCCTAGATTGTACTTCAAAGTACCAAGAGTGGCTGGGAAACAATGGCAAGTGTGATAGATACAATGTCTGAACCAATTTCCAATTCCTTATGGTGGGAATCCTTTGCCCACCCGCCTACTTTGCTCACCTTGTGACAACGAATAGGGACAAGATATTATTAAACCAAAGTCAACATAACAAAATGTTCTCTATCTCCTGAGCATTGGAGAAAAATGTGACACAATGCAGTTTGAGTATGTTACGTCTGTCTTCCTACAGCTCTTTTTTCCCCCCAAAGATAATTGAAACATAATTGACATGAATATGATAATGAACATGTACTGGAAAGACATTCTCAGTCCTTGGTGTGGAAGCCCTGTGTTTGCTCTTTTCCCTCAACATGACTTAGATTTATCCCTTAGCAACCTTTTAGGCATGAGCGGATGTTAGAAAAAGGAAAGCTAGGTCCTGAATTCACTGATGGGATCCCTTTACAGCAGCGCTGTGAAAATGTGAGGCTGATGTAACAAACACTGCAGAATATGGAGTTCTCCTTTTCATTGCCTGTAACTTTATCATTGGAAATATTAGGTTCTTGAGCTGCTTTTCTCCTAATGAGAGGTACCCTAATTCTGGGGATTTTAATACTAGAACTATAAAAATTATTAGTGACTCCTGTCATGCTTGCCCATGTCAGTCGTTATATCTTGATTTAAGTGTCCAGTTTCTCTTCAGGTGGTCAGATACCACGAGTGATTCTGCTTTCTTCTTTCCAGTCCTAACAAATCCAAACCTGTTAACTTCCACCTTGCTGTTATCCTTCTCCTTAATGGATACATGCACTATATTGTTGAGAGTAATTCCTCAAGACACTACATCATCTCAGCTGCCCTAATACTTCCCTTGCTCACTCTGTTGTGCATAGCTTCAATTAAACAACAGTTTCAACCCTGAGCTTTTTTCACAACTTTTTCTACTCTGGTTGTTTTTTGTTTATTTTTTTTTTTTTTACCTGAAGACTGTGTTTGTGCACAGGAAAGCAGTCACTGTTAGGTTTAGATGCTGCCTATCTTGTATTTACTACTTACAGTAGCAAACACACACTTCTGCATGGTTGTAGTTTCCCTTCCACATTCTTACAAAATGTTTCTCATCTGCTTGCAGAAATTACTTCAAAATTAGGTTCAGGTTTGGTCTACAATATCTGAATGTTCAATTCCCTAAGTTCCATCCATCTCCAGCTTATAATGGGATGTAGGTAATGGTTTTATGTTAATAAAGAATAAAAAAATTATAATCTTGTACTTTCCTTACTATTCCTTACTTTTTCCTACTGTGAAAAAAAAATAAATCTTTTCTAAATTTGTAGATGTGACATCTGTATGGAGAAATACCCGAAGCAAAATGCAATATGACAACAGAGGGTGTCCGTAGAGTGAATCTTTTCCCAGAATAATTATAATTGCTATATAATTCTTAATCTCCAAAGAGGATCATAATTTTTTAAAAGTTTTTAAAAAATCTATATATTTGTATTCCATTTTGTTAATATTATGTTGTTAAAATTACATTTAAACAATTAAAAATTGTCAAAAATCCCCCTAAAACTGTGCAATACATAAAAACTGTGTGAGGTAGGTGTTACTACAGCTTTCCAAAGGAAATTATATCCAGTGGGTTGCTGTCAGCCAGTCTGTGCAAAATGAAGCCTTACACCTCAGCCTCTGAACAGATCACACAAAGGGAAAGACCAGAGATAGGATGAACCGAACGTTTAATCAGCAAACTGAATCATAGGGCCATTTAGGAGAAATCTGGGGTCGCAACAGGATGGGAAGTTGGAAAACAATATCTGAAATATTAGGTTTTGTAGATCTTGAAAATGCCACAGCCAGCCTTCACAAGCCTATTTATTTTGATCACCTCAGTTGAGAGTATTTCGACCTTTTTGTATAATCACTGTTTACGGGAAATGAAGTCCTTGCCCCCACTACTTCTCCAGTACAAAGCAAGCCTTTTAACCCACTTACATCGCATACGCATACAAACCCTACTTAACCCTCTCAGAATTACTAAAACTTCTTGGTGATTATTTTTTTCTGGCTGATTTTCCGTTAGGAGATGGAATATTATCTACATATTTAGAAACAGTGCTTTCAAGCAGGGTATGGTACAAAAGCAACAATGCCATCTGAATGAGCACTGCTTATTTTATATGCTAATCTGAGGAAGTTCCCTCAATAAGTATGGAAACTCAAGGGTCTGCATGGAAAACAAACATTTACATCCTGAACTTAACACCAAAGCCAATTTTGCTCCCAAAATGGCATCCATAGAAATGCCCTTTCTTTTTGAACAAGTAAATTCCTTTGTGTCCACAGGATGTAATAAAATATCATAGAATCATAAAATCACAGGATGGTTTGGGTTGGAAGGGACCTCAAAGACCATCCAGTTCCAACCCCCTGCCATGGGCAGGGACACCTCCCACTAGCCCAGGTTGCTCAAAGCCTCATCCAGCCTGGCCTTGAACCCCTCCAGGGATGGGGCATATGCCTATGCCTATGGCCTTTAATGTATGTGAAATTATCATGTGTCTGTGTGCCTCTGTACACATTAATAAAATTGTATGAAGTCAGTTCCTACTTTCCTCTGAGATTATTTCTATTTTTTCAGAAAAAAAAAAAAAAAACAAACTATTGATCTATGGTTATATAATTTCTAGGTATCCATCTAGTCAAACTGCAATTGCTTTTGTTAAAATCTTTAGTGTTAATTAACAGACTCAAATGCAGTACATTGTTTGGTGACTCTGTTCCATGAGTATTGCTGTTGTTATCATTATTGTTATTGTTATTATTGTTTTCTTTCTAGAGGAAGGAACATGTTTGCCTTCCATGATGAAGTTAATAAGTCTGAGGGTACAAAATTTCACACTGCTTTTAACAGTTTCATAAAATTAGATGATAAAAATTTCTGGACTTTGATTTTTAAATATCTCCTCTTTTACAAGGAGAAGATGGACACAATGCAGGAAATTTTGAACTTTCTAATTGAGGCAAGAGTAATTCTTCATGACTGATTATTTTACTTTTTACCTTAACTACATTTTCTGTAAATATGGACACGTACTGCTGATGGCTAAATATTCCCACCTGCACTGAATAGTGAGTTCTGTAAAACTGTGGTAATATATCATATTCTAGATATTGGTAGCAAGGGGAAATGTTGGTATTTCTGTCTTCCATCCATCACTTCCTGAATTAGGAGAATATGCCTCCATTAAATGCCATCATTTCCTCCTGTCTTTTTCTTCTGGTCTTAATTTTTACCTTTTCCATTTTCCTCTTCATTCATTTCCCATTATTACTGTTCTTTCCTGCGATGCTTTTTCCAGCATATCTCTCATTTTGTTTTTATTTTCCTGACCTACTTCTAACAGCAAGTTTTAATCCATGTTTGCTCTTATCAAAGTCTCTTTAGATGACTCTTAGCAGTTAAATACTGTTCCCACCGAAAGACAGGAGAGACCTGATGTGCAATTGATGTGCAATCGATGTGCCACATTTCTCTGATGGTAGGAAGTTGTTAATCTTTCTTCTCCTTTGTTGTATGTACTCAGGTTCCTTCCAAGTAACTGTTTCTGAGGACTGTGTCTTTTTTGAATTCTGTTTTCTTATAATTGCTCAAATTCTGGTTGAGATATTTTGGTCTAGAGAGGGTTCCTGATTCAAAATTCACTTCAAAAAAAATCACTCTAAACACGACCTTTAATGACAGAACTCTCAATAATCTTCTGAAGGATGAGGGAATTTTCTTGCCTGTTTTTCTGCTGCTGTTTGGAAGAAGAATTTCCTTTCTGTGAAATTATTCATGTGGATTCTCTAGTTATTTAATTAATGCATATCTGTACTTTTCAATAAAATATTTTATTGTCCCAGCCACTTTTTACTTTAATCTTTTTCTTCATAAAATATCTACATAATATATGATTTTTTTTTCAGATAGCAGTTTTTAATGAGTAATAAAAAACCCAAACTCTTTAAGTTAAAGACAATTCAAAATGAAGGCTCATTAGAAAGCAGCCAGGAGTTCAGACACAAGCACAGGGAAATTTTGAAGAAGTCATGCTGGGAAGTGGGAAATGTAAAAGGAAGCAGCAAACATGGTTATTATGCTCTTGAGTTTGAGCCTCTGTATATGAACATCCTGGTCACAAGGAAAATGCTAGTTTAATGTTTTAAATACTTATAATTTTATTCAACATAACGAACATTAAATACCAACATATTTTTATTGCCAACATTTTGGTTTTCACACTGAACTCCTGAGCATCTTTCTTGATGTTCACAATGTACCCTGGAGGACATCTGGAACCTCCAGATGTTACACACTTCCTGATTCAAAGTGTCATTTTGGAATTTTTCTCTCAACTTTGGTAATTTCAGTCAAGCATATTCTGAGATTACCCATCGCATATTTCCTTGTTGGGTACATGGAGTTGCCTTTCTTCTCTCTTAATGTGAAGGCTCCTTTTTTCCAAATATAAATGTGCTCATTTCTGATGAAAACACTTTTTTTTTTTTTTTCTCCTTGATTAAGCCTCTTCCTGCATTTTTGGGCCCTATCATCATGTTCTTTTCTCTTCTGTTCCTTTTCTTTTTCCCTGCCTGTGTATTTAAAGGGTTCAGGAAGAAGACACTTTCCATCCTGCACCTCCCCAAGCTGAGTTTCCATCATCCATTCTGTTGAAAAATGGTCTTTGAAGTCCTGAGGATACCACTTCATTTTATTTGCAATAAATACTCCTTATTAAAGTCTTTCTTCTTCTGTTCATAGCAACATTGTCAACAGGGGTACAAATTGTAAAGAACCTAGAAAACAGGGAATCTTTGCTTTTGTCCCATACAGGTATGGAATTTGTTTCATAGGGACTTCCTGAAGCTGAGGGGAGAGAGGAAAACATTTCTTTGATGCTGTGGTACCCATTAAAAGAAATTAACCTTACTGGCCATGGTTATGTTGCTGTCTCAGAGGGATGAAAATAGTTTGAGAAAAATCTGAGGGTTATTTCACTTACCTCTACAGGTGTTTTTGAATGAATAAACACTGAAAAGACATAATTTCAGTCATCACTGACGTATTAGTAATATCTGTGAGCATTAAGTTTTGCACCAGAACACTCAAGCTAATAAGGGATATCCAAGGAGCAACCTGGTCTAGCGGGAGGTGTCCCTGCCTGCGGCAGGGGGGTTGGAACTCAATGATCTCTAAGGTGCTTTCCAACCCAAACCATTCTGTGATTCTGTGACTTCTGGGCATGGTCTCTCCTTCCCCCTAAGTACTGATGCACCTTCCAACTTTTTTTCTGTGGAGAGATTTTTCAATGGTGCCATCAAGACAATCTTCATTGATTCCTATCTTTCAGCTTAGGTAGCCCCTGTGCCTTTTTATCATTTTGCCGTGGGGATCCCATGATTTTAAAACGATCCCTTCTTTGCACAGTTGATTTCCCATAGGCAGCTGACCTGTTGTAGACACAGCAAGCTGACACGTTTAAGAGGTAGGTCAGAGGCTCCTTCTCCCAACAGATGAGAAGTAGTTTAGGGTGCATCTTATGGGTCGCTTCCCCCCATGGGTGGTTTCCCTACCCCCTTTACAGACTATAGGCAGGAGTAAGGGAGATACACAGCCTCTAAGCAGCATTTCACTGAAAATAAAGCAGAGATTTAAGCATCTGGAGTGGGTTCCTGCACAAATGTGTAAACTCTGTAAACTCTTCTGTGAGTCTTGACTAGCAACATTCAACAGTGACCCCATCCACTGCTTCTCTGATGTAATGCACTGTGGGGTTACAGCTCCCTGTGTTCTGCCATTCATTTTATCACTTCTAAATTTACATGGTAGTTTCAGTTATTGGGCTCATTCCTTTGGTTCCTGCAGTCAGAGTAAACTGCTGCCTCCAGAATTTTTAAGCATTTTAGGAAATAATAGGCATAAGATTGAGGGATGATCCCGTTTATCAATTTTACTTTGCTTTTAAATTTTTATCATTCCTTCATTATTACTAAGGTTTATTAAAGTTATTGTTTATTTTCAAGGCATATTAAACACACAGAATATGATCTTGATTTTTCTTTTAATTTCAGCTACATGTTGTCTGTTTACATGGCCTAGAAAATACTGTTTCACTTATTTTTCCTTCCTTAATATGCATTCTGATCAGTTAGTGTAACAAAAGGATTCTCAAGTTGTCTTTAGCTTAACTAAATCCCTCAGACTAAAATTCCTAAAAGTAAATATGCTTTATTGGTATTTCTTTTTGGCACTACATCTTTCAAAAACTCTTCTTGCATTAGCAAAAAAAGGATTCACACTGGTCCTCCAGTTTCTAGTGTTGAGAAGTCAATGAAGAGAAAGTAGGAATAACCCATGGTCTAAAGAGTAGTTGCCAACATTTCAACATGTCAGTTTATTTAGCTGACCTTTTTACGTCCTTAAAATGTGACAACAGTAAGAGTAATAGAATCTATCTGGTGTGAAACATGTCCATTTGAGTACAAATGGCTGAAAGACAGATGCTTTTTAAGTAAAACGATCATGTACATGAAAATGCACTTTGAATTTCTAACAACACCAAGAATAAAACCTAGCAGATTGCATCTTGATTATGATTTGTGCAATCCATAAATGCGTTGTGTCAGCTTTTATCTTTAACAGATGTCTGCATCTGGGTCTTGGTTTTTTCTAAGCTGTTGTAGCAATTGCGCAGAACTGATATTGTCCATCTCTCGGGTAGTTCTCGATGTAGGTCTTAATGTTTTTTTCTGAATGCAAGGCAGCAGATATTCATGTGCCCAGTTGCCTACTTTTCCTGTGATAACTGGTTTGTGGAGAGGCTTGGACTAAGCTAGCCTAACACAGAGGTGATTTGTATTGATCATCTTCACTTACAGTAATGACACAATCCCATCTTTCCTTGGGATGTTTCCTCATTTAAACACGTGCAGGTAGTACCATTGTTCATATCAAGAATGGAGAAGCTGCCTGATGGAAAAACAGGTAGCAACAACCAACTATGAGCAGAAGTTTTCTGATCTGTTAATTTATGTGACTTAATGGGGCTTTACTGGTGAGACAGGCTCTGTAGAGCTGGGAGAGAATAGACAGGACAGTGCTTTATCCGTTTCCACTGTGCAACGTGTCTGAGCCCAATGATAGAAAGCCAGAAAATTTGTCAGGCACAATTTGCCCTTAGTGAAGCCATGTTGGCTGTCACTGATCACCTCCTTATTCCTCATCTAAAATAATTTACAGAAAAACTTAACTGACACCAGCCACACACTCTTCCCCGGCGTCGGACTTGCTGTATTAGGCAGGATGTTGGATAAAAGTCTTTTTAAGGTTGGGTTGCCGTTGTTGCTAGGTTACCAGCCTGGTGCAGAAGTTTGCATGCATATACACATTTTTGCCTCAATTACTTTTCCCATAAAAAACATAAAGATCTTATAAAATGTGAAGTTCTACAGACAGTGCTGCTGTATTTTCTTTTAATTGCAGGGGAATTATGCCAAGAAAATCAGACAGCATAATCCTCAAGGTGTCTGAGCTGTTTTCCTTCACTCTAGCAGCAACATCGGCTGCAATGTCTTCTGTCCGAAAAACATGCATACAGCTTCCTTAACACAGCAACCAGGCTGCTGGTGGACAGTAGTCACAAAAGACATCACTTTTCTTATGTTATAGTTGGACAGGAACACAACCTTGAAAAAGAAAATATTTTTCAATTTGTTATTCGTCCTCCAGGACTACATGTGCATCATCAAAACAAAACAGCGGTGGGAATGTGAACACTAAGACATATTATTAAATTTTTACCATGATCCTTGGCATGATTTTATTTATGTTGACCAGCTCTTTTCCTGACAACGACTAGGCACAATTTGGTGCTAGCCCATGCAAAGTCTATTCTCAACAGGCGGATTGCACATACAGCCACCTATTTGCCAGGGTAGGAAATGGGTTTAACTCTGTGGAGCTGAGCTGTGCTGTTCCACTTGGCCAGAAAATAATCCTTAAAGGAATACAAGCACAGTAAAAGACTTTGTCCATCAAACCAATTATTTAGGTACCTCTCTGCCCCTTTAAAGCTTTTTATTGCTTCACTCATACACATTTCCATACCCACGGTTATGGAGCTTTAAGATTTCAAAAAAAAATTAACACATTTAAAAAAATTAACACATTCACAGCATACAAGCAATTCTTCATAATGGTTCTTAGTCTGCAAAGATCTTATTTTCCTTATAATGATGAGCTTTTGAGGATCAAGTCATGTTCAAGGTGGTCGCCTCAACTTCCAGTAGAAGGAGACTGGGGGACATTGGTGCAAGGCATAACTTCATTTACTATCTGGTTACACTTCTGAAGCTTGAAGAGGGATTTGGCCCGATAATACTTTTAGGGCACATTATTCTAACTCAAAGAACATTAAACTTCTATGACTCTGAGAGAGCTCTGGCTTTCCCTGGGAGTCTGCTACCAGATCTGCAAGTAGATTTCCATGACTCTTCTGTCCTTTCCTCATTAGCTACAGACTCACTGTTTACTCAGGGCAGCAGCAATGAGTCAGACGTGAAAGAAGTCTCTCTCCTTAGTTCTTGGACTGCTTGAAAAAGTACCTCTTCTTTGCTGCCATACATATTCATGTGACGTTCAGCACCTTTGAAGATAATTCATGTATGCTGCTGTTACATGTGGACACCTCATGCCACATCTGTTGTGTATTACTGTGCCAGCATTTGGTTTCTATTAGTCGTAAACCTGGTGTGTGTTGTAGTTCCCGTATTTTTCACACCTGCTAATACACGACCTGTGGTTTAACTACAGCTGTCACTTCAATTGTAATTTACAGTGACATTTTCACTTTCTGCCCTGCAGGGAATGAAACTGTGGTCTACATATGAAATCTTTTCCATCCAAGCACAAAATAAAACATGTTTTATATCATGTCTGGCTATTACTGTATATAACTGGCACTTCCTTTCTTTTAGTGGTTTCAAGCAGTTTTTTCCCACAGGATCACATATCCCAAGGTGAAGTAAATAACACATCATGGAAACAAGGAATCTTTCACACTGAAGACTAGTTTGCTTATGAAATGTTTAATATGGCCATTAAAACATCAAAGTCTGCAGCAGAAGTACTAAAATCATGTTACGTAGTTGGCAGATTTGTTGGTCTACTCTAAATGGGTCAAGCTTAGCTAAAGATACATATTTTTAATAGATTCTATAAACATTAAGCAATATTGCTACAGACTGAGATGAATTATTGCCTGTTGCATGCTGCCGTAACCACTAATTATTTATCTTAATGAAATTATTTACTTAAAAAAAAAAAAAGATGTACTTGTTTGTGTCATTTTGAATATTGAATTCAGGTCTGAATTCATTAAGCTAAAATCAAAACTGTAAAGTATGTAATGGCTGCTATATTTAAAATTATGTATTCTTTTCTCATTCTTAGCATTCATCTCTTCTCCTGCTATTTGATATCCTTAGCAGAAGTAAGGTACCTGTCGTCCTTCAAGAGCTTGTTGCACAGAATTACGGAGCCTGGATCCCCTCAGCAGGGTGCACCAATTAATAGGGCAAGATATTTCAGGATGCTTTTGTGCAAATGTCTGGGACTGCTCATCCAGTAACAAGATGACAATTAAATAAAGAAAAACAGTACCTGTATGTATTAACAGAAGAATGTAATTTATTCATAAGTGTTGTCCTCTGTCAAGATTGAGTCTAACTTTTTTTGTTCACTCAACATGATTTCTTTGTTCAGTTATTTCACCTTCTACAGAAGACATTTTCAGAAAGTGAAATGCTTAACAGCTAGTCGCCACAAGCAATGCTTGGTATTTGCAGCTGCAAGCCTGCATTACAATTCTGTAATATCCCCCACTTGGTGACCAAGGCCCTGGTGAACATAAAATAGGTGACAATTAGAAGAAGAAACAGGAAAGGCATATATATATATATTTTACGTTTTAATTTTGCTCTGCTATGGGGGACTGATAATAAGTAAAATAATTTACAACACAGGCACTTCCCATAGAAATTGTACCTATCATTTAAGAAAATTGTTTCTTCAGTATCATGTTGTGCTGAATAAAAAATGAGACACAGAATTAAATGTTAGCTGACATCCATGGCAATGAGGAAGTTTAGGAAGGGATATTCATGTGTGAACACCCTATTCTTCAAAAAATTGTGAAAGATTTTTTTTCCTCTTGAAATACTTTTTAAGTGAAATTATGTTTACTATGTTTGTGGAAAAGGTAAAAGTTTGGAGTGGTGGTTTCCTCTTGCCATGTCATATACTCTTCCTGCAGGTGCTGCCATATTTATTTTTAGTCTTTCACCTCTTTCCTCTTACAAGCCAAGACAGAAAAAACACCAATGAATGGTTGCCCAGATCTTGTTGTAATTAGGGATGGGGCTATGCTTCATGTTCCTCCTTCAGAGAGAATGTCTGCTGCTCTGCAAGTCCCTCATTCTGTGGGGGAGCCCCATCTTCATCATGGCAGCTCCCACTGAAGACAAAGATGCTCCTTCCTTATGTCAGAACAGCCCAGTCTGAAAAGCAGGATCTTTCCTCCTATTTTAAGTCCCTGTGCACTCAGTCATCGATGTGCAACCTCACCGTGGTAATAGGTAGCCACCAATTTCCTTTCCTCGTGCTTTAATGACTTCTTGCCTCCATATCACTCATCATCCTTCTCTATACGTTCATTTTTTTTTTTACGAGCTGGCTGCTGGGGCTGAAAATAAATATATAAAATGAAATGGAATGGAAAACACCACAAAAGCAAAGCTTCCAAGATCTTAATAATTTCCTGACCTCAGTCTCACCTTCAGTCTCTTTTTGCTAGAGGATATGGGGTGGATGCCCCATCCCTGGAGGGGTTCAAGGCCAGGCTGGATGAGGCTTTGAGCAACCTGGGCTAGTGGGAGGTGTCCCATGGTAGGTGGTTGGAACTCAACGGTCTTTAAGGTCCCTTCCAACCTAAACCATTCTGTGATTGTGTGATTCTGTGATTTGTGTCTTCTATGATCACAGGCCTGTGCCCCTGTCCCAGCTCTTGCCTTTCCCTGTTCTGGCTCCTCTCATCTCACCATGTGGTGCCCCAGGATCTGCTCTTCCAGCTGCTCTTAGTATCTCACCAAAGTCTTCTAATTCTCTCAGCATCTGAGGGGAATGTCCTGGAGGGTTTCATAGAAGGTTGTGCTGCCTTTGCAAGTGTGGTCCTCCCTCCCATTGCTGGAATAAGGTGAGGAGCCCTGTAGAAACTCATGTGAAAACCTCAACTTCTGCAGCCCAGCTGTGGGCTGCACAAAGCCCGTCCCATTCCCCCAAGAGTCCTCAGCCAGCTTCTGTCCCACCACACTGTCCATCCCACAGTGACCTGCTCCACAGTGAACATTAAACTGCTTTTACTGGGGACAAATATCTTCTGAGATACAGCTCGTTATCCTGGTGGTGACCAGCTCATGGCCATAGACAGCCAGCAGTTACACAGGCCAGATGCAGGGTGTTTGATAGAAGCTGTTCCTTCCAATTCCCAAATATTTTTCAGGATGTAAGCACTGGTGTGGCTTCTCAAGAGGAGACATTGCTGGAGAGACATGTATGAATTTGGGGAGAAAGTCGTGTCATCTCTTGTCTTTGAAGTATCAGCAAGGAGCCTCTCACAAAGAAAACATGTTAGACTTTCATTCTGCCATGCAGCCAGTTTGCTGCTGGCTCTGGTTACCAGCCTGAGAGCAGAAAGCTTTCTCATTTCTTTGAGAAACCGGGTTTTTTTTTCCTTTTTCCAGCTGAGAGCAGTTTCATTATCAGCCCAAAGGTACTTCAAAAGGCAGAAATGCAGCCCTAGGAGTCAAAGCTGGCACTGAACATGATCTTTCCAGTTAACATTAGCATTTTTTGGGTTCCAGAGTGCTTGGCTTGATTTATTTTTCTTCATTTCATTTCATTTCATTTCATTTCATTTCATTATTTTTAGTTTATTATTTTATTTTATTTTATTTTTTGCCTTTGAGAAAACAGCTTTTACCAGTGACCCTTTTCTTCTTCCCTTTTCTTCCTTTGTCTCATTGAACAAGTGGATCAATATTACAGCCAGTGCATTAGAAATACCATTCTTCCAGCTCAGCCTTGGACTAGTGTAGATTATTTCTGTGGTAACAGTGACTGGATGTTTTGGGCAAGCCTGTAGATATACGGGATACAACATGAGAGTAAGAATGAGGCAGAACTGGGGGAGTGACAGCAAGGTGGGCAGTGACGCTAATTCTAGCTTTGACAATGGTCATTTCTGTGCCCAAGGAATTTTCCATCATTTGATCCCTCATCTCTAAAGTGAGGATAGAAGAGAAAGCTTCATCTTACAAACCTCATCTTGAGCTGGCAGCCTCAGCCACCAAAAAGCAACATATGCAGAGCAAAATCTGGCAGCAGTACCTGCAACACTTGCTCATTTCAGAGGTTTGTATCTAGCAAGAATCATCTCAGATAGTTGTTATTGAACATTCTCTGTGAAGTCCAAACTCCATTGCTATCCAGTTCTCAGAGTAAGAGTTCATGTTTTTTTTGGCTGGGGTCTAAATGAGCCTTTTTGCAATGTTTATTCCTGTTCTCCTCCTCTCTACAACACACTTCTTCAAATCTTTCCCATTTTCTTTTCATCTGACCTCATGGTTGCTTTTCACTGTCTTGTTCAGCTCTTGTTTAATTGTCATTCAGCTTCTCCTCTTCCTCCCCAGTATATTTTTCTTCCAATTTCCAAAGTGACAGTCTCTAACTTTCCCTGTCACAGGGGGATGACAGAGCCTGTGCTAAGCTTAACCAGGGAGCTTTTCACTTTGTCAGTATGCAATGACAAGGTTAACTTTTTCCCGAAGGCAATTCAGTATCTCAGAACACCGGTGGGCTGGTGAATCGATAGATACAGTTAGATATTTTCAGTCTTAAAGTGTGGCTCCCAACAGAGTTGTGCTAACAGGGTCAGAAAACTTCAAGTGCCTTGAATTGACAGGGGGAAGGGAGGGTGCACAGTCTGAAAACTAAGCATGGAGTAAAAATGCGCTGGTTTTTCTGGGTTTTTTTTTTTTTTTTTGCTTTGGTTGGTTTTTTGGGGTTGGTTTTTTTGTTGTGGTTGTTGTGGTTTCTTTGTTTTTTTGGTTGGCTGAGTTTTTTGTGTGAAGTTTTGTACTACTGCCTAGGACTATTATTAATTAGTAATCTAAAAAAGTTATCAGACATGACAGAGAGAACAAGTTTAATTTTAAAAGTGCTGCAAGTTGGTATTATTGGATTCAGTGTGTTGTATAACTGGATTTAACAATGAAACATGAAAGCCACTACAGCACATTGGAAATAAAAGTTCTGGAGATGACTTCTGTCTGTCTGCAAGGTTGTCCTCAAGGCTTTCTATCAAGTTAAGAAGAGGATTTCATGAAGGAGACAAACCTTTTACAGATCTGCAGCCGTGTCCAAACAGTTCATGGTGACCAGAGAACTTGAAATTCAGATTCATAGGACAATCATCTTCCTGCTTTGAAGAACCCAGTCTCTTTGGTTCACTGTCTCCTATGTACAAATGTATGTATTTATGTACATATGGCACCTTGGGGAAAAAAAAAAAAAAAAAAAAAAAAAAAAGTAGTTTTTTCTTTGGCTGGTTACTGTGCTAGGAAGAATAGATCCAGGACTGTAGTAATGCTTGGACCTGTTCTACTACAATGTGGAAGCTGATGCTCCTTATCCATTGAGATGTGAACTCACACAGTTGAAGGCTGTGGACCAGTATACAAACCAAAACGCTTTCCTAGCAAAGCTAGAGAAAAACAGAAGCTTATAACTTGGTTACAATACCTCCTGAGTGGCTTGAAGAGTGGGACCCGTCTTTCTCATAAGTGGCCTCTGAAATAATAATTTTACTGAGAGCCCAGAGGAACCACAGCTTCATCCACGAAGGAGAACAGGTTACACTTATAACTGAGTTGTGCACAACTTGTAACGGAATTGTGCACTTATCCCTGTATTCCAGTTCTGGAAAAGGCCTACAGGAGAGAATCAAAGTGTACCTTGGAGGACAAAGTTCTTGAATGAGAGATAGAATTGGGGAGATAAATTTTGCATCAGTATTTACTGCCTTTTTGCAGGCCCCATGACATTATGCCCACATTGGTTTTGCCCCATCCCTGTAAACATTCAACGTGAGGTTGGACAAGGTTTTGAGCAACCTGATCCAGTTGAAGATGTCCCTTCCCATGGCAAGGTGGCTGGACTAGGTGACCTTTAAATGTCCCTTCCAACTCAGATCATTCTATGATGCTATGATTGGTAGGGACAGATAAAGTGTTTGATAGTAGGAATTTGGTGACCACCTGCTGTGGAAAGAGGGTGTGCTATCCCACTACTTGAAGATGACCTTTCAGAAACTGCCTGTGGGAGATCATTGATGAAGAAAATTAAAGAGTAGGATTGCTTTCAGCCTGTACTTTCTTGTGTTGAATGAGGATGAGACCAAGCACCCTGTATCTCCAGTTTGTGTGAATACCTAGATACCATGGGAGAACTCGTAGGAAGGGATGTATGTGAGGAAATGAGGCATGCAACAATTTGCTTACTCTTGATACAAAAAGGGGACAACTTGCTATATGGACTTGGTTATCCAAAGGGCTTGTGCACAAGGATAATTGCTAGAAAAACTATGGCACATGCAGTAAGCAAAGAAACCAAACTACAGC
>NW_010139553.1:4906-10869 GCF_000699245.1 Pterocles gutturalis | reverse complement strand
TGTCCTGAGTGGCCTTTATTCTTGTGGTTCTTATTTACCAAGAACTGAATCTATTTCTTATTTACAAATAACTGAAGTAGTTTGTTACAAAAATATTTGTTTAGTCTATTTCCCTTCAAAATAGTGGAGGTGCCCTTGTTCTGCTGATTCTCAGTTCCATAAAGAGTAGACCCAACAATGTACATTCAAGTTTCAATACTCGAACCACTCCTCAAAAAGCCTAAGAGTAAATTATTAGCTGGCTTCTGAGGTAGAGACTCAAAGGTTGCTCCTGGTATTCAATGTTTCTTAAGACCTGAGAGGGGTCATTAACAGCTTCCAGTCTGTCCCCTTGTACAAAGTCATGTCACATCATTTTACCCTGTGGTAGAATTTTTTATAAGGCTTTAAAAAATGAAACTCAGATTTCAAAATTACAAGGAAAAACCTGCTTGTAAAAGCATCTATGATATTTCTGCCTATTACTTTAAGAAAATGGAAGTCTGCAAATGGACCTTCTTGATGATGAGGGAACTGGCAGGTTTGGAAATGGAGCCTTTAGCTCTGAAAACCAAGAGAGTGGACTTAGAGGGAATTTGTTGTGTCACAGGCTTCCAGAGTAATGACACACCAGCCAGTCACAGAGGTAAGTGGAATGTACTTTTGCAAAGGGCATCACTGTTACAGTACTTACCATACTTTTACATTTCCTTTTTTTTTTTTCAATCATGCACAGGAAATGGATGAATTATTTTACATAAAATAACCTATACGAGTTGGTGTCATTAGCTGAGAGGATCTGGATTGCCCTCTTTAAATGGTGTGATCTGCAGACAGGGATGGCAGGTTCACCATGAAAGTGACCAGCAAATGGGAATGTTTTGTTAACCTGTGGTTGTATCAAGGTGGGTGAGGCTTTGAGCAACCTGGGCTAGTGGGAGGTGTCCCTGCCCATGGCAGGGGGTGCAACTTGATCTTTAAGGTCCTTTCCAACCCAAACCATTGTATGATTCTATGAAAAAGTCAAAAGGAGGAGGAAGGAAGAGGAGGGAGGAAGGAAAAGAAGTATGTATTGCTGGTGACAATACAGTGGTGTGTTTATGGTCTGGGCACAAGCAGACAGTGTCTGTAGGTGAAGGAGAAGGCAACAGTGAGTTCACTTGGTAAAACATCTGATCCCTGAACTGGTGACTCCTGTCATTGCACCAAGCTGCAGGAAGGTGCAGGGCTGGGCTAGCTGAGGTGGAGCACTATGGAAATAGGTTTTGCCTAAGGTACAAGCTGTGCTGTGCTTGTCAAGCTGTGCTTGTCAAGAAAAGGCAAGATTCATAGATGCTCTGAGCTGTGCTTAGCAGTGGTCACAGAGTAATTCCCACCACATGCTAACCTCCTCCTCCCTCACTCCTTCCAGCCCTGTTTCTCCATAAACCACAAAGCCAGAAGACCCCACAGGAAGCATTAGGTCTTGCATTATTACAGAAGTGTGGCTGTTAGGCACATTCAAACATAAAATAAACCCCATTTTATAAAAAAAAAAAAAAAAAAAAAAAAAAAAAAAGAAATAAAATTGGCTGAATGGCGTTTAGGAGAGTTTAGGCACAGAGAGACGGTACTGAGCACGGCCTAGAAAGAGAGTCAGTGACATTTTGCAGTGGCTTTGTGTGACCTGGGCACTTGCCTGGTTTCCCTGTAGGTGGTAGGAGCTGGCTTGGACATGACATAATATCAAGCTTTTAAACTCATTCTATGCAAATTTATAGCTCATTCTTAATTTATCTGTTCTCTCTCTTTTTGTACCTTTTTGCACTGCTTCAGATCGTCACATCCCCGATGTCCTCCATTCTGCAGTCATAGCATCTTAGTGGTTTGTTCACACTGTGGTTGAATTCATATGCTATAGAGCATTTCCCCAGGTCCAGCCAGATCCTGCTGAGATGCACAGGCTGGGTCCCCATTCTCTGAAAAGTCTGAGTTTGTAAAAGGTAGATGATGGGCATTTTTCTGCAGCAAGACAAAACTGGACTGTACGGAAGCTGCGACATCCAAGTATTACCAGTACAATCTACAGAGCAGCACAGTGAAAGGCTGATATGTTTTTTTCTGTTGTAAATTAGAGGGGTTGAAGATGGGATGATAGGAATTGTGGGATCCCCGATTGAAAAATAAATGCTTTTGAAAGAAATAAATGAAATAATCCTGTACCCACTGAAGGGTGATACTGTGTTTGGTCTCCTAGTTTCGATGATCCTGTGTGTGAGATTGCAGGGGGTTGGAACTCGAGGATCTTTAAGGTCCCTTCCAGCCCAAACCATTCTATGATTCTATGATTCTGTAATTGAATATTCTGCTGTCAACAACATGATACTGTACATGAGGTCCTCAATTGTTTTCTCTTTTTGATCCAAAAAGCCTTAGTTTCTTTAAGTTTTTAGCTATGAGTTTTGCAAAGACACAGCCTTGCTTGGTACTGGTTTTACAGCTAAAGGAGCTTATGTTCCATCTTGTTCCAAGACACTTTCTCTTCTGTGATAATAAACTGAGTGAATGGCAGTTCCCAGGTTGCCTAGACAGTCATATACGTGCAGGAGGCATCTAATAACATCGAGCCTTTGGTTAGGCTGGTAAGGCTGGAGGTGTATTTCTTGCAGCTCTATCTGAATCTGCCTAGGTACAAAACTATATAGACCTAATCTTGATGCATTGACATCCCAGAAATATTTTTTTTTAGTTTCTTGAGCAAGCCTGTTGACCATTGTTCTCGTGAGGATTTATATAGCAGCATGAGGAGCCAGAGTAGTTATCACAGTATAAGTTGTCACCTTTGTGTTCATGGAAGCTGCTGATGTTTGCATCCTGGAGTGCCTGAGCAAAGATCTTGTTATCCCATCTTATGGTAAACGACTGCACTGCTTCTCTGTAAAACTAGACACGTATATGTTAGCAGGTGAAGAAACAGATCCATTTGACAGCTTCCCTCCATTTATCTCTATTCACTTAAAAGCAGGAAAGGCTTTTGGGGTGTTTTAACAAGCTGTGGTTTTTTACCTCAGTTTTTCCTTCTCCGTTTTTTTCATGCCATACATGTCTTATCTGCTTCAGTGTCTGTGAAGCAGCTGCAATATTATTGACTGTATGGCTGATTGGGGCAGTGGAACATGCCTTGCATTAATGCAAGTCGTCCCAGCCTTTGCACCATATTCATCGTGGGTTTGGCTGCCATTTACTTGAGCAAGAATAGTGCACAGCTTCTCATAATGCATCCACAAATTCTCATAATGCATCCAACACAATGTGGTTTCTCTGTAGAACCACAGTCCTGTTTCTCTGCCCACCCAGCAGCTCCTGTGGATGTTTTCTTTAAATTAGGAAACTAGAAAACATACTCAGAACTGCGATGAAGCACAGAGAGAGCTATTGAACATGAATGCACATGCTTAGAGCCATATTCCACATTATAGTTATTTGCCATCCAAGACCATGTTATAGATCATGGGAATGAGCTGAAAAACTTCTAAAAATCAGGGAGGAGATGTTAGTGTGCAGCTAATAGGAAGTTTTTCAAATGGCCCCTCATCCACATGGGATATAACTGTGTAATGAGTTTTGGAATTACCAGCTGACCTACCCCATGGGCTGCACCTTTACCTTTCCTAAACATGAACTAGATTTTGCACTGAACATCAGTGAAGTGCTTGACAAGTGCAAGTAGAGAACTTTTAGACATTGTAAAGACTGTATAAAACCAACAGGATACACAGATCCCTGTATATTTTGAAAAATCTATAGCTGAGCTATGCTGCATGTAGGTGCCTTGTGTTTTGGGGTACCTTGCTTAGAAGGATGAAAGGGAATCTGTTTCCCAGATTTATGAGGTTATATTTGTTTTTACAGGCCAAATGAAAGGAAACAGCACTTTATCTATGACTTCTATACATGTGGCTCTCTTGCTCATGGAATTACCCTGTAAGCAGATACATCAGTCCCCAAAAGTCCTTGAAATCTATTTGCTCGGAACAGGGATTTTGCATACAAATAGCAATTTAAAAGGGTCCTGAAATATTTCTGTTAGTTTAAAATGAACCTCCCTGCCTGGGATATTTCACAACTGCCTCCCTACTGGGTTTATAAGCCCCGTGGAGAGCTGAGGAACAAGAACACAGGTTCTCAGTGTCTCCAGAAACAGCTTAGCTCCTTGTCAGAGCTTGTTCTCACCTCGTGCAAACAGACCTTCTAACGCCGGGTGTGGAGGAGGCAACATGAGCCACCAGAGCTGACACCGCGGTTCAATAAATGCCAGTGGGATAAGGAGAGGTGGGGGATTCTTTGAAGGAGGTATCGATGTTTCCTAGGTGATGCTGACAAAAGCGTGCTGCCTCTAATTGGCTCCACTACAAATATTTACAGCTGGGAAAAGAAGTTTGCTGATCCCACGACGGTAGCCATGGTTGCCTATCTTTTTAGCTGCTGTTGCACTAGTGAGAAACATGAATAGGTTGCAAGAATCCCTCGCTGGCTTTGTAGCAGGAACATTTGCTGACCCAAATGTAGAAGCCAATTAAGCTCTAAAGCTTCTGTGTGTTTTTTCTGGTAAGCCTTGCCATTTGTCCTGTTCATTAGCAGAAAAAATAAAAAAAAGAAAACAACCAACAAACCCATGATGAGGGGTTACAACAAATCCAGGGCTTGTTGTTATGTATATTGGTTGTGTATATACAAATAAAATATTATGTTTCAATATAATATCAATATATTACTCTACAAAATTGAATTCCCGTGCTGGCAGTGTCTGTTTGCAGGGCTATGTACTCAATCAGCTCTTTGAAGCAGAAATGTTGGTGCAATATTGTTTTAATATTTGTTCTGAAATTACCTATCGGTTTGAATGTGTACTCAGCCCTGATGGGAGGAAGGGAAGAAGACAGTGCCAGGCTCTTCTCAGCTGTGTCAAGAGACAATGGGCACAAACAGAAATACCAGAAATGTCTTTTAAGTGTAAGAAAAACTTTCTTACTATGGGGGTGGTCTAAGACTGTAACAGGTTGCCCGGAGAGGCTGTGGATTCCCCTTCCTTGGAGATATTCAAAGCTGTACTGGACACAGTCCTGGGATGCCTGCTGTAGCTAACCCTGCTTGAGCAGAGTGGTTGGACTAGATGATTATCAGGGGACCCTGCCAACCTCAGCTATTCTGCGATTCTCTGAACTTGCCATAAATTCTGCATTTTCTCTTAGAGCGTTGTTGTGTGGTTTTTATAATATATATCTCATTTTAAATGATGCATTTGAAGTACCACAGGATGAACCTGCAGGCACAGAAGGTACATTCCCTACTTTGTGTTATACACTGATGTCTTGCATAGGTAATGGACTTTATAATCCCTAAGTTTGCGTGCCTGGTGCACCAGACTGCCACTCATTTTATGAGTTGAATGGGAGTCAGAATATGCCTGGCAGATTTTGTTTTTCAGGAAGTGAAGGTGGTTACCCATGAGAATTTTAATCAGAACAATGCCTGTTGGTAGTTTTGTGCTTTAATGGAAGAAGGTATGAAACTTACTTGATCTGCTTTTAAGACTCTCAAATAATGCCAAATTTTTCAATACGTGAATGTCCCCAGACATTGCTATTCCTTCCATGCTTTAAGTTTCAACAAAATACCATTTTTTTCAGTGAAAATCCAGGCTGCAGAATTGCTTGGCAAACTTAACAGCCTTGCCTGCTAGTCAAGGACCATTAGCCCAGATGTTTGTGTGAGCTTGTCATAGGCAATGTAATAGACAAGACTTCACATTGACATTTAGTGCTGAATGTATGTCTTTTCAATCAGACAAAATGTGGGCTGCTGTATCGCACTGATATTTGTTCTCCATTTTCCAGGCAGTTCTTGAAAGTGGCTCACGAATGCACAGTGAATTATTAACATCTATTCACTTTCAATTTAGCTTGAGAAACTTCTCATGAGGTTTGTGCCTTCTTGCTTAATGT
>NW_010139553.1:2281-4875 GCF_000699245.1 Pterocles gutturalis | reverse complement strand
AGAGCCTTACTTCTCATAGTTACTGTTGTCAGTGTTGAGTTTTGAGCTGAGTCTGGTGCTGCTGACGATGTGATATGTGGCATAATGTGTCCACTCATGTCAGAGTTTTCTGTAAATATGCAATGTAGTCTCAGAAAGTAAATTAAAGATTAAGCTTATGTGTTGGTTCTTTATGTCAGCAATTTGTCAGGAGAGAATTCCATCGTGATTTAGTATGCATGTGCTTTCAGAAATTATGAATTGGGCTTTAGCTTGTGATGAATTATCCAAAAGGTGCATGTGTAAGCAAATATGATTTTGGTGGTGACTCAGAGCATGGCCAAATGAGATCATGAAGATATGTATCTCATTGGTAAATCAACAAGTTTTTACTCTATTTTTCTCTAAAGTTCTGTTAAGTTATTAGCATGTCTAGTAGCATTGGCACATATTTTGAAAATACAGAGTTGTGTCAGCTGTCCGAAGGACTGATACACATGGATACTTGGCCCTTCATAGATCCACGAGTGGGAGAAGGAAAGCAGCATAGTGATTGTCATGGTTTAACCCTAGCCGGCAAAAAGCACCATACAGCCGCTCACTCACTTCCCAGTGGGATGCGGAAGAGACTTGGAGGAAGAAGGTAAGAAAACTCACAGGTTGAGATAAGAACAGTTTAATGATTGAAATAAAATCAAATAAAATACTTCTACTACTACTACTACTACTACTACTACTAATAATAATTACTTTTAATAAAAAGGAAAAAAAATAAAAACAAAACCCAAGAAAAACAAGTGATGTACCCACTCACCACCCACTGACCAACATCCAGACAGTCCCCAAGCAGCGATCGCACCCCCAGCCCAACTCCCCTAGCTTATATACTGAGCATGACATTTTATGGTATGGAATATCCCTTTGGGTCAGCTGTCCTGGCTCCTGTAGAGAAGAAGCTGGGAGGGCAGGGGCAGCATGAGAATCTGAAAAAGTCCTTGGCTGAATGTAAGCATTGCTTGGCAACAGCTGAAACATCCCTGTGTTATCAACACTGTCCTCAGCACAAATCCAGAAACATCGCCTCATACTAGCTACCATGAAGGAAATTAAGTTTATCCCAGCCAAAACCAGCACAGTGAGACAGATTTTCACATGTTGCAACTTGATACTTCTGCTGGTGTTGAATTGTGATTTTTTCTTGAATTTAGATGTGCTTGAAACATCTAAAAACTCACTGAGGTAAGACCCCATGCAGTGGTAGTGGAATTTAATAGTGCATGGAGGAACTAAATAACCTCTGACAGAAATTCTGAATGTCTTTGAATTTGATGAAGATCACCTCCTCTCACACCACCAGAACTTCTCTGTCTTTATTTATAAGGCAACCAAATAAACACACTTCAGTGCACACGCGGCTCTTACTAGCTTTTCAAGCAAGGTGATCTTGAACTTGTAAATTCATCCTTTTTTTTTTTCCTTTTTTTTTCCTGTAAGAGAGCTTTGTGAGTAATTGATATTAAAATATGCTATAGAACTACAAAAATCAGAGAGAAAAGGTTTTGAAAATGCAATGCCAAGTGGAGGCATTCTACAACAACACATAGAGGCCTTGGCAAGAAGGCATTGCTTCCTGCAGTGAAGTAATCCTGGGAACTGGTGAAAAGGAGCATGTTTTACAAACCACAGGAGAGAAATCAACACAACAAGAGTCAGTGTGCAAAACCAGCAACAATTTTTTTCCGACTCAGCTATCTAAGCAAGGCCAACAATACTATTGTTTGAAAGACAGGCTGCTGTATGAACAGTGCATGAAGAGATTGGATTTTCCACCTAATGAAACCAAATTGCGCTGTTGCTGCCTGCAGCTAAGTTTCTACAAACACACATGAAAAAGCCGTGCTGGTAGGAGAATGTAGAATGAAGTCCTCAGCTTTTTTAGAAGACAATGGGCTTTGGAGCAGATCCTTAAAAACAGTAATGATGGAGTATGAACGACCTCTTTAGCATGCAAGGAAGAGAGGTGTAAAATGAGTATTGATCCTATCTTTGATTCTTCCCCTTCTGTGCCCAACGAGCACAGGGACTGGTGTTACGAGTTGGTTTGCAGAGCTCTGCACAGATGCAGTGTAATTATTTCATTTGTGAATCATTTAGTCTCATCGTTCAGACTAATCATCTTCCCAGCTATTTATAGGTTGCAGCTGCCAACTGGAAAACCAGCAAACATGGGAACAGCAGAGAAAAAACAGTTTCTTAAGTGCCTGTAGGCTGCAATGGGATGTTTTAACCGATCTTGAGACAGAGTTTCAGTTATTCATCTGAAGCATTGTTTCCTTGCCAAACAAGACGTTGTGGTAACACCACAGTAATCCTCATCCCAAAATACAATTGCCAGGGAGGATTGTTCAAGTTATTGCTCTTTTGCTATTATATATTCCCTTACATTTTTCATGTAAATCTTCATTTAAGGAAAATCTTTACTGATCTGAAAAGAATCACACAGAGGAGCGGCAATTAAAGAATTTTCTTCCATTAGTGTAGTTGATGGGAAAATGCAAACACAAAGATGGTTTTTTCCTTCCATCTGTTTCAAGACTAGTCATCGTGTTCAGCAG
>NW_010139553.1:0-2217 GCF_000699245.1 Pterocles gutturalis | reverse complement strand
GAAGAGAATATTTCTGCTCTTAGCTGTGGGAACGTAATTTCAGGACCAGGGCCTGAAAATTGCAGTTTTTACCTCTAATAATACAGAATGTTGATTTTGAAAGTTACCTTTTCTGTTTTCTGAAGCATGATGCTGCTGCACTGCTAGCCTCTGTGTCAGTCTTCCTTGGCAAATCTCTGGAAGCTCTGCCCTATGCACTAAATGAGCACCAGACCTTCTTATTTTTAACCTTTGCTTCCACAACTGGGAGAGACAATAATTGACATTATTTCTATTGTTCGTGTTCGTGCTTGAACAACTAGTAAAAGAATCAGTTTCAGTCCCCTTTCTTTGACTTTCTATGTCTTTCATTGCTGTGTGACAAGGCAAGAAATAATCAAATCTGCACATATTTGCAGTTAAGTAGATGAACCCAAAATTGTTTTAAGATCTTCTAGAAACTTATTTTTCTTACTGGTACAGGTGGTTGGCACTACGGTTTAGATCCTTATTTTTTGTCCGATGAAGTGGATAAGGCTGAGATTGATGTTGGGACAGGGTTTTCTGTGAAAAATCCTTGTGAAGGCAGTCCCATAGAGGAGATATACCTGCAAGAAATTGACTTTTTTTGAGGTGATGCTCTACTTAAAGCAGAAGTAATGTTTCAGGCTTCTGATGAATGCAGAGCTGTCCTGTGTTTCTCCCAAAGGATTTGTCATGGTAATAGGCAGGACCTATTTATTACCAGTTAATGTGGGCAGCTTCAGGTTTTTGGTGACATCATCACTATTTCTGTTTTTACCTTGAGACACTACCACCAGGCTGATGAGGCAAACCAATGGAAAGGTGAGCCATATTCATCCGAAATCCTGGGAAGGGTAAAGTCTTGAACTCAGCCTTGTAACTTGGCCCTTGTTGCTGTTGGTGTTCACACTTCTACCCCTACGCGGTGTCTGTTGATGTTGGGCTGAATCAGTCAACGGCTTTCTAGGCACCAACTAATGACTTCCTCCCTGGCTACCAGGAGGAGGAATGTCAATTACTTCATTAACTGAAAATTCAGTGTCATGTTATAACACTTACTATGTTCTTCTTTCCCTTAGAAGCTGTCTGGAAGCTTTCACAAGTCTTGATCTCAGTGCCCTGAATATGGGACATGTAGGATGGAATCCATTGATCCTGAATTTAGGAACTTAAAAGGTAAATGTCAATTTTTAAGCTCATTTTAGAGTCAGGGAAGCAAATGTGGGTTTTTTGAGAGGGCAGTTTCTCTTCTTCTAAGACAGGTAATTTGGGAGAAATCAAACAAATCAGCTCTAGAGGTAGCCATCTTTTTCCAGTGATTATAAAAATTAATAAATCAGTTACGCTGTTATTTTTCTTTGCTGGTCATGTCTGAATCCTTCAGGAAAGGCACATGGAAAAAGATCGGCCTGTGGATGAATAGCCTTTTGGCTTAAACCCTACTTGGTAGGCAAGGGAGATACGGGTGCCTTTTGTTTATCCCCTTTTCCCAGACCAAAGGCAGACACTGTTGTATCTACTCCTTCTGCAGACCAAGACCCTGTCTTGCCATCTGTATAGGGAAGACAATAGTAGGGGAAGGTAGTAGATTTGGCCAATTTCTTTCCTCTGTGTGTATGAACATGGAATAAGATCTACAAGCTCTACTGATGTTTTCTTCCAGTTCTATAGAACATTCTCTTCCAGTAATGATGCTCAGTAGCTTGCTGTTTCATTGCTTATTCGTGGCAAGCAGCTGTGCAAGATGAAAGATAAAAATGTATAAACGAAATTATAAATTTAAATTATACATTAAAATTTAAATAAAAATGTAAGAATAAATCAACAGAAATAAATACAAAAGAAATTACAAAAAAATCAGTGGTTGCAAACTATTTTTAAAAGTACTGTGAATCAATAGCTTTCACATAGTCATGTTGCTGGCAATTTTTCCAGCTGTTGAAGCTGCTGATATGTACACTTTAAATATTTTTTATGAGTTACTATCAATAATTGTACTCATCAGAGATAACTAACACAGGCAAATGTTGATTAGTTGTATAATGAGACATGGGAATGAGCATGGCACACACATGCTTCCTAAGTTTCTTAGAGAAAAAAAGCTTAACTTTTTGCACGTGACACAAATGAAGATGAAGATGCCCTCTAAATAAATGAAGCATCTGACTGTGTTCTGGGTTAAGCAGAGTCAGAGTTAACTTTCTTCATAATAGC
>NW_010139552.1:0-525 GCF_000699245.1 Pterocles gutturalis | reverse complement strand
GGCTTGGGGGAGAGTGGCTGCAAAGCTGCTCAATAGAAAAGGGCCTGGAGGTTGAAGACAGCCATCTGAATGTGAGCCAGCAGTGTGCCCAGGTGGCCAAGAAGGCCAATAGCATCCTGGCTTGTATCAGAAACTGTGTGGCCAGCAGGACTAGGGAGGTGATCATCCCCCTACACTCAGCACTGGTCAGGCTGCAGCTCAAATACTGTGTTCAGTTTTGGGCCCCTCACTACAGGAAAGACATTGAGTAGCTGGAGTGTGTGCAAAGAAGAGCAACAAAGATGGTGAACGGCCTAGAGCACAAGACTTATGATGAGCTGCAGAAAAGGAGGCTGAGGGGAGACTTTATAGCTCTCTACAGCTGCATGAAAGGAGGTGGTGGCGAGGTGGGTGTTGGTCTCTTTTCCCAAGTAAAGAGCAATAACACAAGAGGAAATGGCCTGAAGTTGCAAAAGGGGAGGTTTACATTGGATACTAGGAAAAAAATCTTCACTGAAACAGGCTGCCCAGTGAAGTGGTTGAGTC
>NW_010139551.1:0-744 GCF_000699245.1 Pterocles gutturalis | reverse complement strand
CTTGCCCTTCACCCAGGTGCCACCAATGTTACCTCCCCTGTCCCCAAATGTCCCCTCTGGCCCCTCATGGTCCCCCCAAAACCCTGTGTCCCCATAGGGGTCCCCAAAAACCCCCATTTTTGTCACCAATTTCTTCCTAATTTATTGGGTTCTTGCCCTTCACCCAGGTGCCACCAATGTCACCTCTGATGTCCCCAAGTGTCCCCTGTGTCCCCAAGAGTCCCCTTTGGGTCCCCAAGAGTCTCTTTGGCGTCCCCAAAAGCCCCATTTTTGTCCCTAATTTCTTCCCTTCCTAATTCATTGGGTTCTTACCTTCCACCCAAGTGCCACCAATGTCACCTCTGATGTCCCCAAGGGTTCCCTCTGTCCCCAAGGGTCCCTCAAAACCCCCATTTTTGTCCCCAAAGTCCCTTAATTTCTTCCTAATTCACTGGGTTCTTGCTCTTCACCCAGGTGCCACCAATGTCACCTCTGATGTCCCCAAGCGTTCCCTATGTCCCCAGGAGTCCCCTCTGTCCCCTTGGGGTCCCCAGAAATCCCTTGGAGTCCCCTGTCCCCTCCTAAGGTCCCTTTGTCCCCTCTTAGTGTCATCTTGTCCCCTCCTAAGGTCCCCTTGTCCCCTCCTGGGGTTCCCTTGTCCCCAAGGTCTCAGTGTCCCCTTCCAAATGTCCCTTGTTCCCTTGTAATGTCCCCTGTCCCCTCCTGGGTGTCCCCATGTCCCCTCCCAAGGTCCCTTTGTCCCCA
>NW_010139550.1:0-7145 GCF_000699245.1 Pterocles gutturalis | reverse complement strand
TCTATCCACCTGGTAATGGCCTCATAAAAAGCTATCAGGTTGGACAGGTCTTTCATTCTGATGCAGAGCTAATGGCTGGAACAATTTACCCAGCTTTCCTGAAGCTGGTCACTGGGATGTGTAAACACCCGATTCTGTTGGGACAACTGGCAATTCAGTTTCACCCTATCTTCACTGTGAGCATGAAGCAGCATAGGTAATTTGTCTTTTACAATTGAAGTTTTATGCATTAAAAACTTTTAATCAACCTCTCAGAAACCGAGTGTTGCTCTTATGCAATCACTCTTGCTTAGCATAAACCTTTAAAAAAAATTCTAAGGAAAAAAGTAATCTTACAAATTAAGAAATGAAGGTAATTCATCATCTTCTGCTATAAGAGCTTTGGCTTCAGATTTCACCCTCCTTGGTAGAGATGACATCTGAAACAGAGGTGAGAAGGGAGAAACAGAACGTTTGGTTGAAGTTGTATTCTTTTATTCAGCCCTTTAACTCACTGCCAAGTGTGCCCTCAATGTCTTTACTGATCACAAAAGTTTCGTCTAGAGCAAGTCTGGATTTCTTAGCATCCAAGAATTTAGGGCACAGCAGCAAATATTCAACAATCTTTTCAACCGAGCAAACAGACAAACCAGCACTACAGCCTCTCAAATGATTTTGCTCTTCAAATGGAAGTAGTTATTTGGCTTGCATGTAAAGCTGTCCTAGGAAAAAGAGTACCGGCTCTCAGACATCACTGGGTGTCACTTATATACTGTGACAGTCCATCAATCTAAGAAGCACAGAAAATAAAATTAAGATCTAGTAAAGTGAGCTCACCCACGGTTTTGATGTGAACAGGACTACAAGAAGATTGTCCATTTTGATCTAGAATTTCACCTTTTAAGACTACCTGTTGCTTGTATGCATAATAAACAATGATTTTGAAATAGTTGCTCGTTAGCATATAGAACATGCATAAAACAATTACCAAAGGTAAAATGAAGGTACAGATCTGGTTTTGACCCAAGATTCCTACCTACAATAGCTGCATTTTAGTTAATCAGTTGTAGAATTTTTGACAATGGTTGGGCCCATGAATTTCAATCATATTGTCAGTTTTCATAGTCATATTTGGCAGTTTTAGTTAGGGAATTTTACACATCCTCTAAATTTTACCTGCCAGAAAATTAAAATTTAAAAAATAAACAAAAACACAAAGCGTTTCTATAATTATAAAATTAATAAACATATTTTACCTATATCTGGTACAATTAATCCTTCTTCACATTCTGTGCTCCAGCTCTCATACCCAAAAAACCTTTTGCACCTTGACCTTTGGTCCAGCTTTACCACTGCAATACAAACCTTAACATCTCATGTTTACACATACAAGCTGGATAAGCATTTTGCAAAATGCCATTTAGCTAAACGGCAAAATGCTCTTTAATCCAACTTCATTCTGGCCTCTGTTCAAGCACTAGAAGCCTAACTATTGTTATAAACTGCTTTCAGCAAGTTTTCCTTGTAAAGCAGTACCAGAATTTAAGTGACCGTTTTCAGCATCGCAGCAGAAGGAGGACTGTTGAGGCCCACATCAAATAGCACTAGCTATTAGCTTGCTTGCAAAACGCCTTCTCGTAGCAATCATCATGGTCAGTAGCAGCTCAGTGCTCCTGTGCTGTTCCACTAACTGAAATCCCATTATGTGACTGGTTAGAATACACGTCTACCACAGGAAAACGGAAATCTCCACAAACACAAAAAATATTACTCACCTTATTAGCTTCCCAGGTGACTTTCCACTGTCAGTTCTGAGACACCTGCAACTTCACCCAGTCACTCTCCTTCTCCGTTTTCCTTTGTTCTTTATAGCTGAACAGTCATTACTATAGCCTTGAATTAATTAATTATTCCCATAACCTCAGAGGCACGAAAATAATGTTTCCATTTTACATTGCACTTTAATCTGTGAATGATAAAAACAAGAAACATTTTTCATGCTTGCAACATCAAGATTGCAACACCTGAGCCAGATGCCTACTGGGACACTTTTCATACGTTAGGTGTCCTGGGTCCAGCTGGGATAGGGTTAATTCTTCACAGAAGCTGGGAGTTGGGCATAGCCGGATATTCGATACCATGCTGACGGCATGCCCGGGATATAAGGGGAAGCTAGCCGGGAGAGGGGTCTCTTTTGTGAAGCTCGTGGTGGTGAGATTTTCATTGTATCAGTGTTTCCATTGTACTCTATATCTTGTCTTATTGTTATATTCTTCTTTCTTTTGCTTTCCTCGTGTGGTATTATTAAAAATCTGTCGTTATCTCAACTCAGGAGGTTCCACTTTTCTTATTCGTCCCCATCTTACCGGGAGGGGGGTGGGGGGGGGGAGGCGGTGTTGCGACCACGTGGTGGTGGTGGTCCTGACACCAAGACATTAGGTCTCTCAGTTCTGTTTACAAACTAGCTCTTCAGCTTACAATATCATTATCAGTCATGCTTCTTCACCTAATGCAACTAGGTGGGTATTTTTTAGCATTCCAGGCAACTTTGGAAGCCAGGAATCAGTTTTTAAACACTCTAACCAGCTTCTTCATAGTTACCCATCAAATCATAGCAAGGAAGAAGGACAAAGCAACATTCGTGTTCTCTCACCTGAGGTCAGCATTCCCCCTACATAACACCACTCTAAACATCCCTGCCAGTTTTGGATATTCAGTATATCACCATGATAGTTCTGGGGCTTACTCAAAAGTTCAGGTAAAAGGAAAGCCTCATCTGGAATGCCTTTTTTCTGACAATATTTCCTTCTCACCTCAAGCGGCCAAGGGCAGGGTCGCAAAATATCTCAACATTTGTATTGTTACATCAAGTAAGATAACAGCAAGAGTAAAACTTATTCTATAAAGTTAATCGTACTTCCTGACATCCAGCACTGGTGACTGATGTAACTCTTCGTATCAGCATAAGAATAGGAGATGAGCTCCTTGGTTTGTGAAACCAGGCATTTTGCACATTCTTCATGAATAGATTAGTATTTGTTCCTACATCCTTAAGTCTAAGTCTACTTGCCTTCATACAATGCACTGAATGAAGCAGAATTACCACATAGCAAATATAAAAATAGCATAGGAAAGCATTAAGTAGAACAGACAGTGCTATGTAATAGGCTAAGTCTTTATGGGACACTTCAATATTCGTATATTTTTCTTTTGATTTCTTGGATTTTCCACTTTAAAAAAGAATTAGATCATCTTTTAAGTGGTTGTTGCAGTCCTTCAGAAAGCTGTAGAAGTATCAAACACATTTGACCCAGAAGATCAAAGAAATTAAGACCAGCACAAAATCTGTCCTCTGTCCCACTCATCAATATTGTGCCAGTTCTTACAAGCACATAGTGAGTTGGGACTGGCCTCAGATACATAAATGTCAACTTTAATGATATTTTTAATCTACTAAATTTTCTTGAGAAGAGTGGTAAACTTTGTTGCTACAGACTTTTGTACCTGAACTTTGAGTTAATTAGAGCTATGGTGAAATGTGAATTTAAAGCACAAAAGTTATTTCAGAATAACTCTCCATCAACAAACAAGCCATGGTCAGAAGCTAAAATGGAATTCTACACCTCAAAACAAAAGCTCAACACCAAAAAGCATCTGTGAGATTAATATCAAATGTGGGTTATCACAAAGGAAAAAATGGTCACGGTATTTCACTGTGAGGTGGGGCTAAGTCATAACCACATCCCCTTCTAATAACATATACATCAAGCTAACTATACTTCATATTTGTAGAAAAAGAATCTTGCAGTTGCTACATATATTCATTTTGTTTACAAATAATATTTTTTAATTGGAATCAACAAAAAATTCCACTTCTGATTTGATTCCAAATTGCCAGACAGCTGTCTGCTAAATTTTCCTCCCAAGCTGCCTGCGCTACGGTGTGCTAACACCTACAGTTAATGACTAAGAAAAACAGTCCTTCTGTGATTCACTGCGGAGGGGGAGGCAGGGAAGAGGATGAAAAAGCAACAAGTCTAAATGCCACTGATGATGATGAATAACTATTACAGGATTTTTTTTTTTTTTTTAAAAGCTTTGAGACAGTCCTTGAAGTGAGGCAGGAAGACTCAAGAAACAGGCAAACAGTCATGCTTGACATGGGGTATCTACAACACTGACCGCACTGACTACATGACAAGCGAATTAAACAAGCTACTGCCTGCTCTGTGTTCTGCTTCTACTGGGATATGGTCCCCCATCTCTCCTGCCTCCAGTGTTGAGGGAGCTTGGAAGAGCCCTCCCACAGCATGCTGGGATGAAGACAGTGTGAAGTTATCTCCAACTCTATCTTCCAGATAGACTGGCCTCAGTAAGAAAATTGCTTTTACTTTTCCTTCTGTTGTCTCCAGGTTACCACACTCAAAGTGAGGGTTTGTTTCTACCCTGAGGAAAGAAACTATAGCTTGCAGAGATTTGTGTCCCCTTTCCAAATCCAGAAAAGTCCTGTAGCTGCAGAAAAGTCAATCACAAAGCTGAAAAATTAAGAGTAACCAATTCATACCAGAGTCAGCTCAGAGCACTTTTTACCCTTCCTGTGTCTGTGTTCAGTATTGCTGTACCTTACCACAGGTGCTCAACAGTGCTTGGCATCTCCTGTACTTATCACCTGAAGGAAGTAAACATGCAGTATCCAGTGATGGGCACAAGTTATTCAGCCACCCCATGTAGGATTTTACTGGCTTGCCAATTAGCATATTGAATTCCTACAAGCTCTGTTCTAGCAGCTCTCCTCACCCAGACTTTGCTTCACACACTCAGTAATCACTAAAGCCTTGCTTCTCCACAAAACCCAAAACAGTTACAGTATGTTCTTCAAAAGTACTTCCCACGTAAAAAAAAAGGATTTTGCAGAGCTACTATGCTAACCAGGGAAGACGAGCTGAAGCTATTGAAATAATTGCTATTCCAGATAAACGTATCTCCCAGGTCTACTCTCCAAATAGTTTGACATCAGTTTTGTGGCCAGTTCTTTTGTTCCCACCACTTCTATTCTCCTCATCCAATGCAGAGCTCCAAAACACATTTGAGCAATCCTGATGGCTGTAAATAGCACTTCTCCCTGCCTGTCAGCTACTCATTAAAATAAAGCTAGTGTAGTTTGGTGTTGGGCCACACCAGGAATAAAGAAGAGTGACAGGGTAGCTCTTGTGATACTTCATTGTACAGAAGGGGTTTGCACAAAACAGAGCAAGTAAGTACTCATTCCTCTGGTCTTTCTCCCCAAACAGGAGTTCTAGGCAGCAGGTAGAATATAAGTAGGCTTTAAAGGCTTTATGTTAAAGAGCAATCCAAGTCCCATTTAGAGACAGATATTCTCTTCAACCTCCCTACTCATCCAAAGATACAACCCATTAAAAGTCAATTTCATCATACATGAATCCAGGTGGCATAAGCAACTACTTGCAGAGAGAAAAGTTTAATAAGAGTTTAAAAGTAATTAGATGAACAAAACCCCCATCCATTCTTCCACCTCCTTCCACCCCCATCCCCCCCCCCAAAAAAAAAAACAGCACTAGCACAAGGCTATGTGTTACAGCTCAACCACTAGAGTAACAATTTTCAAAGTCAGAAATTACTCCAGTAATCCTATAGGGTGCAATATCTTCTACAGGGCACTTCAGAAAAAAATTGTATTTAACAGTTGAAAGTTACAGAAAATATTATTCTTTCATAGCACAATCAAATGAGTGCCATTATAGCAAATTTACATCTCATAACCTTCCTATATTATGTCACATAAATCCCTCGTAACTACATAAACATAGATCTGAATGTCAACAGGTATACTGCACCTTACAACTAAAATAGATTCTTCTACCTGAAGGTACAGCATTTAAAAAAATCCACACAACACAGAACCAAACACTCACAACACTACCACCACGCATACGCTAGGAAATTTATTTACTGCAAAAATATCCCTCTCCAGCAGAAAAGGACACAGAAACTTCTAACACTGTTTTCCAGTTAACCTAAAGTAATGCATTCCTTCCAGAAAGGAAATCTTTCCATGCAGGAAGCTCCTCAAACTTTGCTCTGCAGCCTCAGCTTTTCTAGCATGAAGAAAATAGCAAGTATAATAGATTTTTTTTGCATTTTAGCTGCTGCTTAAACCACACAGTACTAGCCAAATGACAGTCTACTATAACACCAAGCATCTGGGGCAGGACATAAAAAGCACTATGAATCCCACGTGACAAGTCAATTTCAGATCACTATTAGTAGCAGCAAAACGGCCCTCTTCAATGGTTACACATAGGCTCTCAACAGTTTGATTTTGCTTCTCATTTTAAGACACCTCCATTCCATGCTAGAATAACATCCTAAGAAGAAATCAAAGTGTAAGCATACTGTCAGCAGCAAAGGGGAAAAAATGCTACACAGACTGGTGGTAGGGACTTGTATGGAAATTGTTTTATCGCTCTAGAAGGTTTTTATCCTTTTTTTATCCTTTTATCCAGTATATAAATCCAACTTACTGTAATCCTCTTGAGGCTGAAATCTTGGAGAACTCCCAGACACTTTTGCTCAGAGAAGCAGGTGCGGTAGATTTCCAAGGACTGCACAAAGCCAGTCAGGACTGCCTGAGAAAGGAGTCACGGACAGAAATCAGGAGACTCCAGTGATAACTGGACAATTACAGCCAGAAAGGAAGGGAGAGGCACACAGGCTACACGTACAGCACAACAGTCCCCAATGCTCATCAGAAAGGCAAATGCATACGACTAGCAGGACGACCACCTTCCGTGCCCACAGAAGTGCCCCCAAAAGGGCAATTCACCAAGGCCGTGCCCTTAGGAAGCACGATCTCCTCCCAGCCTGTCCCTGTGACTAGCTGACCCCCCGGGGAAAGGGAACAAGCTGCACCCGGCAGCAGCGGGGCAGGGACTCGGCAGAGGTGCGGGAGCCAGCACCTGCCGTGCATTCTTGTAAACCACTTCTGGCCCGCCCCCGGCCCCTCTCACCCGCACAGCGGGGCCGCGGGCACCATTTCAGGGCGAGAGGACGCCCGAGGACCCCTTTGCCCTGGGGCTGGGCACAGGCGAGGAGCAGCAGCGGAGGCCCAGGAAGCAAATGGCTCGTTTCCACCTGAACAACCGAGA
>NW_010139549.1:0-18698 GCF_000699245.1 Pterocles gutturalis | reverse complement strand
TGGCGGCTTTGCCATAAATCTCCCAGGAATGTTGAGAGTTGGGGTACATTTATCGGCACAGGCTGTCAGAAGACACTGTGTGTTTTGGGGGATCCCAGACTCTGCCCTGAGGTGTCTCCCTCCCATTGCCTCCTGTGCGGTGGAGGGGAAACTCAAAGCCTCGGCCAAGTCTCTGGTCAAAAGTCATGAGACTAGTGAAGTCTCAGTCTTTAAAAATAGCGTCTTGAAATAATACATTATGTGTTACTTGGTTTAGAGCCTGGAATTTTCATCTTTGGTATTCTCAAGCTTTCCTCCAAAACCCAAAGGGAAATAATGAAACTTTTTTTTCTTAATGAAGGCTGAGATTAACATCTGATCATCTTCCCCTTCGGGAGCTGAGGTTTTAAGAGCACTGAATGTTACCAATTTATGTTAAAATGGTAAATTTGGACAGTAGCACTTTCTTTCAAGTGCAGCTTTGAAGAAGTCCAAGGAGAACCGTGGGCCAAAGACCCATCTCTCTGTGAAGAGCTGAAATCTGTGAAAGGAGTGAAACCAGAGAAGAAGCTGAGAGCGTATGGAGGCCTGGTGAATTGAAGTAGATCGTGTACCTTGGCCCTGTTTAGAGGCCTCAGAAAGCATTTTATTGATAACAGCCAAAGCCCTCTTATGCCAGAGGGAGAGGTTGGAAAGAGCTTTGTCACTGAGCAGTGCCCAGGTGTGGCTGTAGGGTTAAATTCAACATTGGTCTTCCAGAGAGAGGAGTGTGTTGATTTTGTGTTCCTTAGCTCACCAGCTATTGAATTGCTTGTGTTTTAGCCGCTTCACCACTGCCATATCTCCTCTCATCTCCATCTCTCTGGCTTTTGAGCGTTCTTGAGTTCTTCCTCAGTCCTCCCCCTCCCCAAGTGCCATCACTGAATCTGTAATTCAAAGATTGGGTAAAGGTGACAGGAACATTACAGAGAGCAACACAGGCCCTGGGAAGGCACTTGAAAGTGAACTCTGAAGAGCAAGACTGGGTTTTCAGTCCTCACGATGCCTGAAAGTTTCTCAGGATCCCAGCTGACGTGAAGGTGTAGAAGGGGAATGATTCAGAGTCCCAGGTGTGAAGAGCATGCCTCAGCCAGATCCTAGCCCACACATGGAATGTTCCTGCTGCAGTTCCTTTCCTCCTTTGTCACCTATGGTTTTCCTACTCTCAGGAAAGGCTTTTCCTTCACCTAGGCTTTTCCTAGCCACCAGAGGAGCTCCTGAAAGACAGGTCTGTGGCTAGCAGAGCTTCCTCCCTATTCTGCAGCAAGGAAAAAGAGAATCAGGAAAGGCACAGTGGCACTGTGTTGTGGCAGTCTTTCATCAGCTGAGCCCTGATTTGGATCCTAATTCTATTCCACACCCTTATGAGAGAGAGCAGATTTAATGACCATCCCAACAGGCGTGCAGCTTTTTGAGTGACTGGATGAATCAACTGTTGAATACAAAACACTTGTGACAGAGGACTTTATTATAATAACAGAAGTATGCATTCATCATATTCAGACATTTCAAAGTTTCCAGAGGTAGAGAATAAATAAAAAATTAAACAAATTTATAAACACCTAGAATAGGAGTTTGAAAGACAGATTTTGTCTACCTGAGATATAGTTGTCATAATTTCAACCATGTTACTGAAGTACAAAGGTAATACATAACTATGCAGTATATGTACAGTTGTGACTATATTGTAATTCAAACAACTTCCTATTGTATAGAGACATATTTTTAATAGAAAATGTTTCAGAAACACTTATTAGTTATTGTGAAACTTTGGAAGACTGAAGAGACCAATCACTCCTTATCAAAAACCACCAATGAAATGACCAGCTGTAGAATATGTTGAACGAGTGGCGTGTTTGTGTAAGAAAACTGTCTTGGGACACTCTAGACTAAATACAAGTGCTTGAAAAGCAAGAAACATCTTCCTTTTCCAGGTCTGGAAAGTTAAATTTGAGTTTATCAATTATGGGCTGGCTACAACTAATAAAACCGTGGATAATTTATCTCTCTTTTTTTTTTTTTTTTTTTTTTTTTTTTTTTGGAAAATTTATTTTTCTTTTTTTTTTTTTTTTTTTTTTTTTCATTTTGCTTTAGAGGAAGATGGGGAGGAAATCCAGATCTGAATAATAGGAAGGAACTCTTTCATTAAGGGGCTGGGGTTTTTAATTATAATTATGTGAAGTTGCTTAGGCAGAGCTGAAATATTTCAAAATATTAGAGAAAATCTTGGAGAGATGGATTAGTAGTCAAAGCTGCACAGTGAAGGTAATGAATCATTCGATACACTCCTATCAGGTGTATGGGTATATACTTTTCCTTTTCTTCTGCACCAAATTTAAGGTTACTGGAAACAAACCAACTAAAAACTAAGAACAAAGGAAGAACGAATAATTTATAACAATGGCATTTTCTGCGGGCATTTTCTGCAGTACCAGCTAAATAAATACTTGAACAGGCACCTGCATATGCTTGCAACTTTCAAAAGATGAGATACAGGTGAAAAACAACCACCTTCCTTAAGTCGCATTTCTAGAAAGCATTCAACAAATAGAGGATTTGTGAGCAAATTACACTGGGTTGCGATTCCATCACTTCATGGAGAGGATGGTCAGTATTTTAGTAAAGGAGGGGAATATGGAAAGCCAAAGCTTGACTGGAGTTGCAACTGAAAGAGAATGTGAAAGGCAACAAAAAAGGCTTCTACAGGTACATTGGGAGCAATGGTGGCAGGGGCTGGAGCACGCAATGTACAAGGAGAAACTGAGGAAGTGGGTTTGGCTTCAGCAGGGTCTAATTACAGTGTTCACCTTCCCAGGGGGAATTACAGATAAGACAGCACAAGGCTTCTCTCTGAGACATGCATCGACAGGACGAGACAAAAGTGAGAAGTTGCACCCAGACAAATTCCAGCTGTGTATAAGAAAACAGAAGTTTGAAATGAGAGTGGTCAGGTATTGGAATATGTTCTCAGGGTGGCTGTGGACTTTCCATGCATGGAGATACAACTAGACCGGACAAAGCTTTGAGAAACCTAGTTTAGCTTTGAAGATAGCCCTGTGTGAAGCAGTGACCTGCTGAGGATCTCGCCCAACTTTAATTTTGCTGTGATTATAAATACACTTCCTAGAAAAATCCCTGTGGTATGGGGGGAACAATATTGGTGACTCAATAATTGTCATGTCTCAGGGGTTACTGATGTCCCAAAGCCACAGTAGGGACATTGTGTTGCCTTGTAGATGGGCTCATGCAGCAAGGATAAGGACATTAGTGCTATGGTTGTAACCTAATCAAATATTAGGTAATCACAATGTGTCTTCTGTCCACCAAAGTTGTGTACATACACTGACATTGACCTCTGCACTCTCCTGGGCAATCACAGCATGGCATGGTAACAAAAATAAATGTCAGAAGGTGCTGAGGATCCCATGTAGTGTGGAACATCCTGTTTAGATACAGGGTGTGTCATATTATTATATGGTCAATACGATGTCTCATAGGAAGAGCATACATGGCATGGCTTTTCCTGTATGTCTGTTGCCATAGGTGTCTTTTGGGATGCATGGGGCGCCATGTGTTGGGAGAATTCAGATTTATCCATATGGGCAGATCATGCATGCACAAGAGGTCTGATGCCAGACTAGTACATACTGTGCAACTTTTCTGAGCATGTATAGCAAGACAATATTGCATATGCTGTGAATCTGACATGTCAGACTTGCTTTGCCTGCATGAGTTATCTGTCTGGGACTATCCTAGACATCAGCTTACAAAATCTGGCTGTGTCTATCACAGTATACCAGTCATTTTGAGATATATTAGAACATTATGTATAGCCAGGATTTGGAAAGATGGTAAGCCACCATGTCTGTGCTTCAAAAATAAGTTTCCGCACTTGCAACCGACAGAATAACAGCATGCTTGGTTTGTTGGGTTTTTTTTCCCCACATTTTGATAGGCATAAGCGTTCAGTCTAACGGTAACTAAATCCCCTTCTGACCGTTGTGTGCAGCAGGAGCTGGCAGGTATTCCATGGAAAAGCCTAGCACTGATTTTGTCCCATGGGGCTTTCCAAGCCCGTTGTTTAGAGTGTCTCCTGCAGTCTGTGTTTCTTAATATTAGTGTGTCAATTTCATGTCCAGGGCCAGATGAGTTATTGGAGGTTTTGTGCGAGACTAGATTTATCCTTCTGTTGTTGCAGTTATTTTACTTTTCGTACCAGAGGGCTGCTCCCCTACCTTTTAGTTCTTGCTGGCTCTCAAGGCAATTGTTATTTCAGGCTTGCTTATTGTGTCTGCCAACTCCCACGTAGCTCCTAGAGCCTAACCCTGAGTGGGGTAACACACAACTTTCTGTTGCCTAGCCATTGAATTAGGCCCTGCCCCTCCTGGAATGACACGTACACTAGGCCTTTCTGCTTTTTCTGTTTTCTGTAGAGGGTTATATTGCAATGAGCTCTTACACCTGGAACTAAAAATTCAAGACCGGACATGTAGATTGTAGTATCTCATATCCACTCTGGAATGGGCGGAGAGGGGAAATTGTTACGTAATTACCAGCAGATTATATCTTAGCATTAAACTTGTGAATAACTCCTCAGAGCCCTGGGATTACTTAGTAATTTGTTTTTCCTTCTTTATCAGGAATCTATGGTTTTCCCAAGCCTGTATTTAAAAAAGCAAGTGAACCACCAGACCCTCCTTACTGGCCTTGGTCAAGAGATTAAAAGGTTAGTGTCGTAAGAGTGTCACTGCACTACTATTTAAATTCCCTTATTTTAAGGGAAATCACTCGTTTTTGTTGCAGCTGTATCTTTGCTTAAAATCCAACTTTCTGCACAAACCTCTCCATCCTTTTAGGTGCATAGTATTTACATCGGAAATAAAGAGCCACAAAATTAGAGAAAAGATTCCTTCATGTGGCTCCATACATTTACGTAGTAAAAAAATCTTCACCACTCCATCTCATTTGTCAGTATTTTCCAGTACATCAGCTCTGGCTCATACTTAAGACCTCATAAAGTTTCAAATAGCTCCTGTAATAAAGAACACGAGACACCACCAATAACCCAGCACAAAAATACTTCTTCTGCATGCTTGAAAAAGGGTGTCGTTCCAGAACTGGTCTGAGATGCAGGAGGGGGAAGACAGTCATGGCATGACAGTGTTGCACAGTATTGAGAGCTCATCACTCAAGCTCTCTGAAGGACACTTATGCAAGACAGAAGTTACTTCTGCAGCTAACAGCAAGCAGGAAGATGTTAAACCCATATGATCTGATGACTCTTAAACATTAAATTATGATTTCCAGAAGGGTTTATTCAGATCCTTTTCCAAAGGCTCCCAGGATCTTATGGTTTTGGGGGGGTTTGTTGTCTTTGACTAATATATTTGAGTCTTTGGTACTAAACCAACCTGATTAATAAAACAGAAAACTTAATATTCCCCAAATTTTGTGAAATACTTGGGTTTTTTTGAAGAGGGTACAGTCTGTGGAATATAGGTGGAGATAGGTTTTACGGACACCTGTTTGGGGTGACTATGGGGTGACTAATATACCTTATTTGAATCTTTTCATCACAAATAATATAGTAATTTCAAATACATGCTGATTAAACCTTTACACTTTTGTGGCTTCACACTTAAAGAAGACTGCTGAGAGGGTTTCTGAAACATGGCATGGTAGGTAGGCTTTACTGACATTCATTTGGATGCATTACTCATTACCAGCTTGACTAATGGGAAGGACACCCTATATATCGTCATTCCTATTTTTAACCATCAGCACAAGATGGTACAATATACTCAATTACGTCTCTAGAATTCTCGAATTAGTTCCTGGTTTGCTATAAATACTAGCACCTTTGTACATATCTCCTATTGGGACTTCTGCAGAATGCCGCATCCAAGAGAGGAGCGTGTCCTGCTGGATACACACAGAGCTGGGAGGCACATGGCAAGTAGTTCCAGCTGGAAGGAGGAAAGGGAAGCTTTTTAAAATTAGGATCAAAGGCTTGGCCTTTTAAATATTTCAGTGCCTGTGTAGACATACTTCCGTGGGTAGTACTACTTGCTGCATTTACACAGTTGGAACCTGATATTATGAATTATAACAAATATGTCATCTCAAAGTAGCTCACACTATGGCCACTGAAAACCTCACAGTGCATTCTGAAATGAACTCAGGCTTTCTCTCCTAAAAACAGAGGCTCCTGAAGCTGAAAGAATCCCTGTGTGCTGTTAGAAGTACCCTGCCAAAGTTGTGTAGTGCCAAAGACACAGCTGAACAGGACGATTTCCATTTTGCCAGGAGCATCAACACAAATGCAAAGTAGGTAGCTGGATAAATCTGCTTTGCTGTTATTGTTGTCACAACGGTTATAGGAGGAAAACCTTGATAGAACTTTGTTTTCAGAAAACATGGTTAATGATATTCATCTAGCCCAACTTTATACCTCTATAGGTTAAGCACCTAGCCCAAGCTATTTTTCTAGGCTTCCTCTGGAGAGATGGAGGCACCTACAAAGGTGATTCATCCCAGATGCTTATCTTAGGATGAGATTAATCACTTTCTGGTGCCTTTCTCCATTGGGGAGCCTAACCCAACTATATTAGTCTACATCACTGGCTTCTAGATTAGCACAGTTAAAAGAGGCAAAAAAAGATGTAGAAATTGTGTCTTCAGTGGTATTCAGCCTCTGCTGCTTTATACTATTCTTGGTCAGTGGACATATACCAGTCTTGTAATTTCTAAAGATGTTTTCACCAAAGGTTGTCAAGTCCAACCATCATTTATTTTTATTTGTCATTACATTGGATTTCTGTTTTTACAGGTCAGGCTGCAAGTTTTTTTTTTCTTTTTTTTAGAGGTTTTCATAGGCAGAAGAAATGTTGTATTGTTCTGTGTGACACTGACATGGAAATAAGTAACACTGAAACTTGGAAGAGTGTTAATTAGAAATTGTTATAACCTGACTGACCTGACTTGGCATTATGGTATCTCGCCAAACTGGCTTTTTATTCTTACACGTGTCTCATTTGTGTTTGTGGCGGGAAGCTAATGGCTTCATGGAACTGTTTGGCTTAATCCTTTTGTCTTTACACTGCAGAAGTTTTATGTGAGGAAGAATAAGTAAAATCAGAATGAGGTCCACTGCGTATGACCTGTGGTGATTACCCCAAATAATATTTAGTATAGATTTCTATTTTAGTAAGTTCAGATATATTAGGCCTGTTATTTGTTTGCTTAGATTACATTTACATTGTTTTAAGACTGGCTTACACCTGTGTAATTCTACTGGTTTCAGTGCAATTTTTTGTAGTTCTTACTGGTGTGAGGTCATGGTAGGGTCCATTGAAACAAATTAGCATCTACTGAATGATGTAATTAATCAAGAATGATGTAAGACTCAACTTGTTATAACTTCTGATCACGGTTGCCATCCTTGTAGCTCTGCAGAAGAAGAGCAGCTTAGGCAGCTGTGAACAAGAAGGACTGCTGTGTCTAGCTGGACCAGAATCTCACTTAAAGAGGCCCCTGAGTTAAAAGACAAGGAGATCTTATCTTCACATCTGTATGTTCTACATAGACATCAAAAGGCTATTTCTTAAAGTCTTTGAAGTGAGGTGGGTCTGACACTTGGCTTACTCCTCATTCCAGTTCTCACAGGGACAGTGGACTATGGGCTGGGGCTGTGGAAGCTGCAGGTCTCCAACCCTAGCCTGCCTTCCCTGCTGCTTTCCATGCTAATTAGCCAGGGTGGAATGCCCTAATGACACACCTATACAGCATCTTGTTTTGGAGTTAGTTTGGTAGGAGAGCTGCACTGAGCTGTGCAGTCATATCCTACATTTAACTATAGGTTTATATGAGTAATAAGTCAGGTAGCTAAACCAAAGTTGTTCAGAATATGTAGCACAGACAGTGCAAATGCCAAGCAAATACTGTGGGTCCCCTGCTCCATGGCCAGCACTGTATTCAGTAATTGTCGGTGTGGTTTGACGTGGGGTTGTAAGCAGCACGGGAGCATTCTCAGTATGATGTATCACACTGTCCTTTTTGCATCTCCTGTTTTTAATTATTTTTTGTAATATTTCAGGAAGAATTCCTGGAGGTTATTTTTTCTCTTTCCTTAGTAAGGTATGTGGTAGTAACCACAATCCAACATTTCATCACTTACAGTATGTAAGTGCAGTATTTGGAACATCCATGGACCAGTAATCCCTATGGACCCAGGCAAAGTGAACCCTGTTTTTGTAGGTATTTAGTATGAGCATAAAAATGAATGTCTGTCCATGCCCCAGTAAGCTCACAGTTTAGAAAGAGGAGACAAAATGGGAAGGTAACATAAACAGAACAGTTTGAATAGGGAGGATTCCACTGCAGGTTTTTTTCTTAATGTTGGCATCAGTCTTTTGAGCTGTTGGAAAGGAAGTTATTATTGGCACAGTAGTGTGAAGCGAGAGGGCAGAAAGAATAAATTTGGATCAGAGAAGCTTTTGGTAACTGACTTCACAGAAGTAATACAATAGCACAGGGAGGAAAAAGTCCATGGTCAAATCACATGAGGAGTCAGTCCAAAAATTCCAAATCGGTTGGTGATGCTTGCTGGCAGCTTTTAACTTCAGCGGGAAGAAAAGAGCCTCTTTTCTCCACAAACCAGAATTACTCTGTAACACTTTTCTCCTCCAATTCAAGTGACTGGTGTTAAGGGAGCAGCTTTCAGACAAGGACCCTGGACCAAGTCCTGTTTGGGTACAGTGGAAGATTTCCAGCTGTATTTTAAAGCACCATTCCCCTCTTGTGTCTGAACTGTTATTTTGCAGTGGGGTCACTCCCAACTTACACTACTGCTGGGACATTAATGGTCTAAATAACTGCACCTGCTATGTTAATGAATGTGTGCATAATAGCTTCAGTAATTTAGAAAATTAGGTATTGTGTTGGGGTGGGGAGGAGAAGAGAAGGGTAAAAGGGGTGAGAACTTGGTCAAAAGAAATATAGATTTCACATCGCTTGTTGTATTATTGCCACAGTGTTATCAGTGCTGCTGGTATAAAGCTTTCGGTATTTTACCGGCTGTATTCAGCTTTGCAATTGAATGTGTTAAGAGTGGAAGGGCTTTTTGAGCAAGGAGAGAGGGAACTGGAATAATGTTAATTAAGAAAAAATCCTTCCTATTTTTTTGCTGGAAGTGTTTTAAGATTATGGAATTTATTTAAGACCAGTTCTTAGAAGAGGGTAGGCCATTAGACATCCTTGAATCATAAAATCATAGGAAAACAGGACTGGAAGGGACTTTGAACAATCCATTCCTTGCTCTAGTCTGTGAACATGTATACCAATATGGTTCCTGATAAATGTGTGTCTAACCTGTTTTTGAAATCCTTCACAGCCTCCTCAAGCAATCTATTCAAGTCCTTAACTATGCCTACTGTTAAAAAGCCATTTCTAATGCCTAATCTAAACCTCCCACCTGCAGTTTAACACCCATTACTTCTTATCATGCCATGCTGGGCATGAAGAACAGCTTAATTCTCTTCCTCTCTGTGTCCATCTTTTATATGTTAGATAATGCTTACATTCTTCTGAGTGTTCCTTTTTGTGTACAGCTGGACTTGGATGGAAATAGGTTAAAGGAAAAAATAAGAAAAATATACAGTTCTGGCTGAGATGGTCATTTTAGCTAGTCAGCCAGCAAGTGTCTGAAATGGGGGAGTTGGAAAATGCTGGGCAGGGCAGGGTGATTTGCTTAAGGCGAGCTGGGGCCCTAAACATAGCACATGAGAGAGAGGCTAATGCCTGCCGTGTGTTACACATCTCTTATGACAGTGCTCTTCGGCATTTCTGTCTCACCTGTCCATGTCTCAGCCTGTATCTTTCACCTGTCACCTGAACTGTAGCCAGGAACAGTAGGTGCTTCTGTCAAGCCTGATTTTCAGGGATTAAGTTAGTTCTTTGCTTCCATTTTTAGTTCTCTCCATTATTTCTGAAGTTAGAGATGGGTAAGAGAAGGTCAGGAATGAGAAAACTTGAAATGTGGCAGCAGCTACAAGTTGCTCAGCTGGTGGGAACCGAGTTAGAATTGGGCCCACACTCCTTCAGTCTTCAGATGTCAAACTCCAATATATGCCAGAAAATACCTTCCTCCTTCCTTCTTCACATCTTACAGGTCCCATCGAAGATCAAAAAAAACTCCGTTGTCCAGGATGATCCCAAACATGAGCCCCTGACTTACCTCAACACCTGTTCCAGACCAGTATCCCCTATCACAGAAACTACAGAGGCTTCCTGAGCATCCTGCAGACGTGGTGGCCCCAGGCACTCAGAAGCACCAGCCTGCTTGTCCTGACACACTTTGGCTGTCCACTGTGTCCTCTTCCAGGTGTCCACAGCTGTGCCAGCCCTTCCCTATGGTATTTGTTCAGAGTGCATGGAGCCTAAGCTGAAGCTTTATGGTTATGTGGTTTAAATTATGTAGTATCTTAGCCCATATAATTGCAAATAATTTGCTTGGTGCTTCCTACACTTTGGATGCATGGAGCAGCTCTCCAGTACTCCACGTGTAAGGTATACATGTGGGTGGGTGAAACCAGCCAACCAGATATGCTCCTCGTCTCATGGGGTCCATTGTGGGGTTGACACTGGCTTGTCCCTTTGGAGCAAGGAAATGAAGCAGTTCACGTGATTTAAAGCTGTTTTCTGCAAACTTGAATAGCACTGGTTATACTGGGAGCACATTTTCTTTTCTGTGATGAAGACCAAAAATTTACTTTTAAATTAAAAATATGAACATTCACATTCTTCTGCTAGTTGCGTGATTCTAAGCGCTGGGAGTTGAAGCATAAAGCAGTAGTGTTATATGTACCAACAAAATGTTCAGACTTTCTTCAAGTGAATGGGTTTCTGAAAAAATGGAAAGGACAGAATTGATTTTCTTGTCACAGAAGTTTTGAAAGAGAAAGCCTATGGAAATTACTCCTCAAGTCCGTGAAGTCTTGAATTGCCCCATTCCACTCTAGCAGTGAATATACTTCACAAATATGCAGTATGACAGAATCTTACCTGTAGACTACATTTCAAAGACAAATCTCTATTTTGCTATAGTTTCTAGAAGAACAGAGGTTGTATTAACTCTGGCTGAGTTTTATTTTTATTGAGAAAACCATTTCCTCATCTTGGAATGGGGGTAGCTATTAATAATGTATAGGACTTGGTATTATGTCTGATAATTTGAATCTGTTTTGAAACAAACCTGGAAAAGTCCTCCCAGCATAGAATTTACTGTTGATAACTATGACACCCAGTGGTCATTTAAAAAAACGTAAAAACGTAGTACAGAATGACTGCCTTGAACCTAAAGGCTACACAAAATGCTGAGGTTTACACAGTAAATGTGTGCTTTTATGAATAGTACTCTTTTCCTCAGTAATGTGTACAGATAGTAAAAATAAGCTATTTTAGGAGTTGCAAGAGTTTCATCCATTTAGTTTACATTTTACCATAGTTAACATATATATACATATATATATTTGTATTTACTTGTACAAAGCTTTTTAATATGTTGTGAGTCTGAGGTTACAACTCTGATAAAACACACTGGCCGACTGACAAAAAGTTACTTTATCGCTATGAAGTATGAAATGGCTTTTAATTCTTGTTGGCAAGAAGCTGGCTCAGAAGTCTGGGAGATAAAGGGACTTTGTTTCCCCTCCTTTGTTTGCCGCTGACTCATTGTGTGGCTCAGAGCAAATGGCTTGTGTGCACAGCTGATAAGTGCTTGGGTCAGTACATGCATAAAGGTGCAAGGTGTCATTAGTATTAGGCTAGGGGGCATTCGCCTCCAACCGTTTATGCCCTGGTCAAGAATTATTAAATTATATGTTGTGTATAATGTGTCATATTTATATTCCAAAGCATAATATTACTTTATGAGCTGTGTTTTATTACAGAGCACCGGATACAGATTTAGTCTCATATATCCAATAAATGAGAAATTAAATTCTGTCATTTATGGGTCACCGACCATAAAATATTTACTCTTGGTGGCATGTTTTGAATAAAAGAATACTATCAAAATTCATCATATCTAACTGCAGTGGGCCAAGCAGCACATGCCCATTATATATATTGTTGTATCTATCGTTTGCAAATGTCTCATGGAGCTACCAAAGCTTTTTCTTACAAAGAAGAAGAGTTACACAGCAAAAGGAGGAACGTCAGAAGGCATCGAATTATAAAATTGGAGATTAGACAGAGCTGCAAAGTCAGTTATTGCCTAAGGCCCTCTTGGCTGCATTAGCTGTGTCTATCCTGCGTGCCTCAGGAGTGCTCTTCAGCTCCCAGAGTGCATGTGCCCTGTCTATATCCAGAATTGGGATGACATCTGAATTCTCACCATTTATTCTCTACCCTGCCCAGTTTCCATGCAAGGAAACTGTGTCCAGGAAGGGCAAGTCCACTTCTGTCAGGGTGAGGAGAGAACCAAGACACGCACACACACCCTTTTTCACTTTTTTTTTTTTTTTTTAAACTGGCGACCATCAATGTTTCACATTTTAACAGAATTAAAGGAAATATTTAATTGTTCTGAACTCAAGGAAAAAAAAAAACCTTAAAACAACTGCACATGTTGAAGCTATATTGGTTTATTGTAACAAATACAGAATTTTTATATGTCATTGCTTCGATTCCCGTAACATTTAGTAGTCCTGTTTTCAGACCCTGCTGTCCTGATCTTTACAAGAATATTCTGGCTCTGGGTCATAGATGCCTGGTCTTGTTTTTTATATATATTATATGTAGCTCATTTCAATCCTCTCACTTGTTTGGTTGGTTGGTTGGTTTTTTGTGGCTTTTTAGCCTTCAAAAAGTTTTATTTTAGTCCTCACAGACTAATGGACAAATCATGTTAGAAACCAGTTTGTCTGCTAGTTTGTTTATAGCATTTTTTGCTAGCCAGCATAAACAAAACCTCGGGCAATTTGCCATCCTATTCTAGACAGGATGTCTAACAAGTGTAGTAAGTACAAGATCTTCTGTTTACGTTGTGAACCGAGTTTGAGGTTTTTGCTGCCCAGTTCTGTATTCTTTATTCCAAAATTGTTGTCTTATGAGGAGAAAGCCACAATTCACAATGTGCAAATCTGCATTTTTAGGTAAAAGAAGATATGTGTTAGCTGGAAGAAGTGTGTTCCGATACTTGGGTTACAGGAAAAAGAGTATGCTGAGAGAATAGAGAAGTCTGACGAGTATGTTGATATTTACCTTAGCTTGTGTGCTGGGAAGAGCATGAGTAGTGACGGCACATGCTGCTGGGGCCTGGCATGAGCTGGAAGGGAATCTCCTGGTAATTGTTATTAACTGCTATGATGCAGCACGCCAGTGGCTCATGAAGTCTCTCTGATGTCTCACTGAAACCAAATGTTTCAGATACAAACATAAATATCATAAAGTACACTTTTCCCAATAAAGCTACACCCTTGCTGATTAGCTGGTGCCCTGAAGTGTCACGATAATGAGACCTTCTGACTTAAACCTCCATGCTCTTCCTTCTTCACACCACCCTCCTGTGACAAACCAGCTCTTCCAGTGCCAGGGTTTGTTTCAGTAGTTAAAAATTAGCTCCTTGCTCTCAAGAGCATTAAGGCCTGGCTCTTTGGAAGTGATGGTGGCTAGATATGCACATTAATTTATTAATTTCATGGAGGGAAAGACAGGGTGAAAGAAGAGAGCTTAGGGATGGAAAAAAAAGCACAAGAAGGTGTCTGCAGGAGCAGCCCCAGAGCCTGGTTGCAGGGTGAGCACGGGCTCTGTCAGGAGATCAAAACAAGTGGATCCACCCTAATAATCTTCTTCTTGCACAACCCCTGATGTGGCTGTGTGTGGATGAATTTCACCCTGAAGAGAGGGCAAAACGCTGACTTGCACAACAGTCAGGGGAGGCAGAAGTGAATTTTTAGACTTGGCACATGCAGCTGGTACACTGAGTAAAAATAACAATTGTAAAGGATGTAGCAAGCAAGTTGATTTTGTGTCAGGGTGCAACCTTTAATAATTGCCAGGCCAAACTCCTGCCTTCTGGTGTTTTGAATGCTGAGGTATAAAAAAAAAAAGTGAAATACCAAATAGGTTTTCTGGATGGTGGGAGTGAGCAAGACGATTTAAAGGATGTTTGTTTAAGTGCTGCTGCAGCAGATGTAGTACACATCATGCCATCTCACTAAGTCACAGAAGTTCAAGAGTTGAAAATGGCCGTTCAGGACTTGTGTGTATAAATAAGTGTCAGAGAAGCTGGATAAATTATTTTCTCTTGAATTTGAAAAACCTTCTTAGACCCAGCAGATGACAGACATTTCATCTTGTTCACCAGAAAGCCTCTCCAGAACAGTCCATGACGTGTAGTTTCAATGTCAGTCCTGAAAGCCTTCCAACACAAGGAGAATATGAAATGATGAAGCATCCTCTGCCACACATCTGTTTGGAGTACAGCACAGTGCTGCCTTAGCGCCAGCATTTTCAGGAATACAGGTACTGGTCTCAGTTGCTAAACACCCCTGTGTTGGCAAGGCAGGACTGTCCCTTCTCTGGGGAGTTTTTATAGGGTTTTTTTTTTTAATCTTCAAGCACAGATAGCTGATGGAGGAAGTAATTGACTGACGAATTCATTGCTGTGACTACTGAACAAAGGCCCCTGTAGAGAAGCATCTTTAAGAATCAACACACAAAATTATCAGTTGTTAGCCTGCTGTTGATTGACAGTAGAAGATCACTTAGACATTCTTCTAAAAGTTGTCTGCCACTCTGCAGAGGTTCAGATGGGGCACTGTAACTTCACTTCACCATCATTTATATTGTGCAGTATTCTAGGAGAAGTACAGGGAAAGGATAAGAAACCAATGGAGAAATTAAAAAAGATGGGGATATAAGATCTTGGCCGTTGATTATACCAGAATTTCAACCCAGCTGTGCTAGATGTGTGCTCTATTACTTTAGAAAACCCATTGCACCTGTTGGCACCTCACACCCTTGTTTGATTTAGCCCAGAAGTTTCATGATTAGCTTAAGCCAATCTAAGGCTGTACTGCTGCCAAAAGGGACATTCCTCCCCTTTCTTACATCAGACCAGGCACCCACATGACCATATAATAAACTGATCCAACTGAAAACCAGCCCTGGAAGAAGAAGAAAAAAAAAAAAAAAAAAGAAGAGAGAGATATTAGTTTTTAATTGGGTCTGCAAGTTAAGCAAGCACTGTGTGCTGCCAGATGGTTGCTGGTGCTAATGAAGTGCATGGACTGAGAATGAGCAGCAAGAAGGAGGAAGAAGTTAGGCAACCGCCCTTGGTGGCAGTGAGATTTGGTGGGTGAGTCTCATTTTTGTGGGCACATCCACTCTAGCACACAGCATAGCCCAACAGGATTTGCTCTGTAGAGAGAAGCAGGTTGTGCTGCTATCCCAACAGCTACACTGTGTGCGTTGGAGGGGTTTTACTTGGGGTTAGCTCTGGGCTTGTCCTATGCAGCAGCTTGGTGTATTGGGTATGCTCCTGGAGCACATCTTCCCATTTAGTTCATACAAAAGCTTATGTACCTGGGGGTTCCACAGGTACTAATATTTCCTGAGACTTGTAGGTGCTACCATAATACAGAAGATTTGAGTCTATTTAAACTCTGTTTGGGGATGAGAGGCAGGAATGTAGTAGACCCAGTCCTGAGCGAGGGAAGAGGAACCACAGAGATTTTGTGGGGTTTTATCCCCAGCAAAGACCAAACCGTTTCTGTGGTCCAGCTCTCAAACAACAGTGGTAAGCCAAAGCTGAAGCCCAGGTCTCAGTGCAGTTCCCTTTACTGACGATGCACTCCATGCTTTTCCCCTGTGTGTGTTTTGTGTGGTTCAGTGCATTTAGCACTTTTTTCACACTTATTTTTCCATCAGTCATTCTGGCAGCAGAAGACACGACAGCAGGTGGCACCAGATCTGCGTCATGCTGGGACAATGACGGCTGCCAGACCGCGCTCCTACACTTGATGTTGTTCTGCATACTCTAGAATTTCTTTCCAGCACTGACAATTTTAAAGATACCTCTTTGCTTCTCAGGAGCTACAATGGTGAAAAGGAGGGTCGAATTTCCACAAATGTAGGCATCTGGGCCAGTAGCAGACGTGTTTCCTGCCAGTTGTCACTCCACTCCCTGCCCTACCTGGTACTGCGTGCTCTAGAGCTCATGCCCAGGAAGATGCTCTCTCTAACACTAAATTCGGGAAGATGTTTTTGTTGTCAGAATTATATTAGCTAAAGGCTTTGCCTTTCAGTCCCAAAGTATGCTGGTATCAGCGTTGTGAAAAGATTTCCTGATGAATCAGTGTTGGACTTACCGCCTGGAACTTTTAGCTTCATTTGTCCTACTCACAATAGAAGGCTGAAATAATGATTTCAAAACAATATTTTACAGTCACCTGGCAAGAACTGTGGAAGACTCTTGGTACCAGATCTGGGTTGTTCCTTAATTGTCTACAGGGTTGCTGTGTTTCTTATATCTCCATAGCTGTTAGCCTGGCAGATTCAGCCTTGTCAGCTTGAAGTTCAAGAAACTGAGGCCTTTCTCATCTGTGATCTACTTCATTGATTTCTGTGGCATGACTCCTAAATAAAGTCAGGAAATGTGCAAAACAAACTGACTGCTCCCCATGCTCAGACCCAAGCAGGGTCACCTGAAACAGGTTGCCCAGACAGATTTTAATATCTCCAATGAGGGAGACTCCACAACCTCTCTGGGCAACTGTGCCAATGCTCAGTCACCCTCACAGTAAAAAAGTATCTTCTGATGTCCAGAGGGTACCTCCTGTGTTGCGGTTTGTGCCCCTTGCCTCTTGTCCTGTGTCCTCTGAGAAGAGGCTGGCTCCATCCTCTTTGCGCCCTCCCTTCAGACATATATATACACACACACTTCATAGCTCTTTGCTGGACTCTCTCCAGTGTGTCCCTGTCTCTCTTCTATTGAGGAGCCCAGAAGTAGATGCAAAATACACTCATAGGATAACTGAGCCTTTCTTTTTTTAATAATTTGAGACATTTCTTTCTTCCCCATGCTTCCTTCTAGGAGCTAAGTCACTTGTCCTACAAGGCCATCATAAACCTAATTTTCACAACCAGGTCATGCTTTGCTGGAGGTTTCCCCTGATACAACAACTAGTGGTTGGTGGATGTAGATGTGTCAAAACTTCAAAGCACACATGGACGAGAAATCTGAGGATTTCCTTAGGCACTTCTTCACCAGACAGGTCAGTACCTTGCACTGCTTTATAGTGCTGAAAGGTCAGTCCCTGTCCTGATCCTCTCCTAGCCCTGTCATGTTTAATCTTCTTCTGTCTTTCTGACACCTCTCCCACTTCTCCCTCTCTAGTCCATTCATAATATAATACCTAGCAGTTATAAAAGAACAGAATAAAAAATGTCTGCAAACAGAGCAAAGCTGGAGCCAGGCTGCTCTGATCAGGGCGGCAGTATCCAAGCTTTTATTTCAGACTTCACATACATGGAGTAAGTCCTCAAAGATTTACAGTTCTATTAATTCTCAATTATTCTTTGCCATGAAAGTCACCTATACCTAGAACAAAACCTAAAGATAAATAAGAAAAGTCACTCAATTGAGCTGATATTCTCAGTAAGCAAAGAGCCAACACAGTTTGTGAGCTCTGAAGCACCAAACAGCAACTCAATTATTTCTAGATGTGCTTATGCAGTTCAGCTGCCTCCTATCATGTTAAACTTCGAGGCTGTACTTTCCTCTGCTGTTTGTTTACTCCACTGCTTTTCCCTGCTCCTGCACAGCACTTACCAATTGCAGAGAAATTAGCATTTCTCCCTCTGCCTGTGCCAATAAAGTGTGATCCTCCACACAAACTCATCCAAAAGGTTCTGGCTGGTAGTGGGATTTGATCTTCTTTCTGAAATTTAGCTACCCATTTATCAGATATAATATCAGAAGAAGCAGCCTGAATATTGGAGCTTAGCAAAGGTTTCTCTTTTTTGAGGGAGTAGGTAGATATTTTTTAAAAGCATTTGAGATATTGTGCTGCCCTAAATCTCAAGAAGCCTTTTGAAGGGTCTTGAATAAAAGGTAAGAGGTGATTTGGCCACAAAAGTGATCAGAAGGCTGGAGCACCTCTCCTGGGAAGAAAGGCTGAGAGAGTTGGGGTTGTTCAGCCTGGAGAAGAGAAAGCTCTCTCCTTTAAAATATTTTAAAATCATAGGTAATAAAGTTAGAAGACACATCAAAATGCCATTGAGTTAACTGCCTGACAAAAAGCCAGATCAAATATTTCTTGACATAGGTTTGTGTAAACTGCTCTTAAAATATTCCAATTTGTAGAATTGGTCTCTGTGGGCAAATCAGTTCTATTACTTCACTGTCTTTACGAATGGAAAAAGACTTTCTGATTTAAATAACTTTTTAAATTTAAGAATGTTAGATATTTTTCTGTCTGTAGTGAGCAAAGAATATTATATTCTATTTCCACACTCACTACCCCTTTACATATTTGAAGACTGTTTTCATGTAGGTCTTCAGAGTTTTCTTTAGGTGAAATGAGCTACCTGAGTTGCTCAGATAGTAGTTAGCTGGTAGGCAGATCCAAGTGTTTACTCAACTACTTGAGTGTCTTGGTGTCAGGACCACCACC
>NW_010139548.1:41711-56542 GCF_000699245.1 Pterocles gutturalis | reverse complement strand
CTCCCCTGAGCCTGTAGTGTTGCAGGGGGAGAGCGAGTTTTGGTGCTGCAGGACCATTATATGTATAAGGGCAATAGTAGCATTTTTCTTCTTCAGTAACCAATATGAGTGGTTGTACTTTATATCAGAAGAAATGTTAATCGACAGGCATGTAGAAACAAAAATAGGTTTTACTGCCAGAGACTTCCGAAGCTTACTTTGGGCTTTTTAAGGGGGTGTAGGAGGAAAAAATATTGCTGGAAATTGAATCATACAACTGTTTTAACCTTCTGCTGGCTTGCTTTTATTCCTATAATTGAGAGAGTAAGGACAATGCACATTATTATTCAGGCAGAACATTTGCTATTCTGAGTCATTAAAACCAGCCCTCTGTGTATTACACATTACTTGTAGAAGTATTTTGAGAAATGAGAGAGAGAAGAATGAGAAATCTCTAGGAAATTTATATCCTGAATCCTTATATTTGGGGAGGATAGAGAAAGTATGGAAGAGTAATTTAAAGGGAGTTTTACAGTCTTGGTTGGAAAAATGAATCCTTGCAAAAGTAGGCCATTTTGATTTGAGAATGACTTTGAGAGTAACATTTCATTTTTTTTCTATTCTTCTGTCTAATGTTACTTTTGGTAAAGACATGACAGTAAAGAAATAATTCTTGACCATTAGCCTCTGCTAAGTTTTCCACTTCAGGTGTTTGTGAGAACAGAATAAGTGAGTCCATTGCTGATTGCATTCAATGTTACAGCCATCTAGAATTCTTAGTAATTTCCTTCATCTCAGATTATGCTCTTTCTACAGTTTACAAAGGGGAACTGTGATGGTTACTTCCAACTAGTTCTTGTGGAAAAGTGTTGCAGTTCGATACCATCTAAGTAACAGCTACAATGATAGGACTTACGCAACATATATTAACTTTCTCTTGTGCTTTGTTTCACTTAGGATAGAGTTTTGCCTGTATGAAATCATACAGGAGTCAAAACCCATGGCAAGTATGATTCCAAGTTTCATTTAAATATGTGCTATCATATGACATTATAAGAGAAATTTAATGACAATTTGACTTTTATTTCATAAGACAACAAGCAGGAAATACAAATACATTAAATATAGGGTCACCATCACATTCTGAAACCAGTTTGGCTAGGTATATTAGATAAAAATTCTAAAATTTACAAGGAATTTCATTTTCGTAGGTTAAAATTTTGCACATGAAACACACTTCAACTGCAATCTTAATCTAATTGCAACAACTGTGGACTTTTCAAAATGTGAAAAACCTTCACAATTAAAATTGTATCCCTTTATAAGGCTGGCATCAAATACATATATGTTATAATACAGATCATAGGATTTTAGTATAAAAAATAAAGTGGTAAGCCAAATTGCTGTCTGTATTTATCTGGTACTCAGTAAAAAGCTAGCAGAATTAGGTTCCTGTTTATACAATTGTAAACAGGCAGAAACGTATCTCCTTCCAGGCTATCACAATTTAATACAAAGTTCTTTATGAGGAAAATATTTAACTGTCATTACAAGTATTCTCAAAAGAAAGTATCAGTATAGAATACTTTTTTTTTAAAATCATGTGGGTATCATGCAATTCACATGGGAATTCATTTTAGCTCTGAAAATATTGTCTCAGTCATTTGCGCATGGAGTGTTCCAGCCTGAATGTTTCTCAGCATTCTCAGTATTCAAGTACTTGAGCTTTTCTGCATGGAGTCCATAATAGAGTAAAACATAATTGCTATTAACAAGAAAGATTACAGTTATTGGTGGTAGTAATCATTTCAACTTCATAATGCAACTATCCTTATTGTTATTAAAAAATAATGTATAGTGATTTGCTTACTGTAATGTGAGTGTTAGGTGAGATCCAATTCCAGCTCCTTTGCTGCATTTATGTTCTTTTTATAAAATTACAATTTTTTTCTTCTTAAAAAAATCAAAAAGAAAGAAAATTTGCAGTCAACAGATTCCAAGTTTTACTTCTCACAGAGGCACAGCATCACTACTCTAGGAAGTGACGTCTTGTTTAATTTAAGCAAAACAGAAGAGATCAGAATAAACAGAAAAAGGAAACCCTCAAAGATTCTATGCCTGAAAAAGAACAGTCAAAATATTCAAGACAGGATGTTGTTTTCCTGGACTATAGCAACTGTGATATGGCAGCAGATTTTGTTATTATCATAGGACAAAAGGAACCAAGTATTGCTTCATTTCTGAATGCTACGTATAGCCAGCTCTCATTAGAGCTTAATCCAGTTCCCACTGAAATCAATGTGAGTCTTTCTCATTACTTTAATAGAAATCAAATAAATATTTTTTGCCAAGGTATGTGATGCTAGAAGGCCATAGAGTAAATGGTAATTAAAAACTCTGATAACTGAAAATACTGTTATTGAGTCCTTTGATTATTCATTTTTAATCTTGCAGTTATTACCTAAATTTTCTGAAGCACCTTTTTTTGCTGTTGTACATAGGAAATCACAAGTTAGGGGTTTTCTTATAAACAGGACTATCCACTTCAATCAAAGAGCTTCAGTATCTGGTTTTTAAAACTACATGTTCTTCATAAGATAAATTGCATTTAGGAAATCTTTAACTTCTGAAAAGCTTACTTAATTATTTTATTGATGGGATTGAGAGGCTACCATAACGTTTCTAGTCATTAGGGCTTAATAGCCTTCTTGATTGAATATCACATAATTAGTAAATTTTATATCAAAAAGGAGTATGTTAAGTAAATCTTTTATTAGAAGTTGCTCACTAAGTGTACTTACTCCAAAGAATATTAAAATACAGATTTGAGGAAATAATTGCTGCTCTACCAAATGGCTGCTGGTGGTAATTCTCTAAAAGAACCCTACCATGTGGTTTTGGTCTGTTTGGAAGAAGCAATTAAATCTTTTTCTTAGTAACTACTTATTTTTTCCCCTCAATGGTGGATACCAAATTCTGAAGTTTGTCAAACTATTCCCTTAATTAGATCCTTTTTGTTTTCACATAGAACACAATTTTCATATCATGTCTACTTTCCACAGAAAATTTTGACTATCTGTTGACTATCTATTAAAAATAGAATTAATAATTAAAGTACAAAGTGTGGTGCTTACAGTAATGTTTGAATATTTCTATTGATTGCAGTTTTTTTCTTTTTCTGTCCACTCCCTCCTGCCCCACAAAGTGGGATTAATTCTGTTCCTCATTTCTACACATTAATTGGACTGGGCTCTACTTTACTGCGTCGTCTGTCCTGCAGAGTATTGTTCAGATAAGTCTAAATGATTAAATGAAGTATTTTAACAATTCACAGTGTAGTAATTCATTTGTCCAAAGCAGCATACTTAGTACTGTTGTATAGCTGCTCTCACTGCAATATTGTGAGAGCAAATTGATTTGTTTATTGATGTCCATTTGCTCTGTACCTTGCTCTTATTTTTTCTGCCTTCCTCTTTTGCTAGTGTACGTGTTACCAGTCTCGGTTTAAGCTTGTCCATTCATTCTGAGGCCAAAGAGAAGCTGAGGGAAATTAAGTGATGGGGGAGGGATTGGAATTTAAGGCTCCTGAGCCCTACCCACAGCCTATCATACTTTCTTTTTAATTTCCTAAAATATTTCAGATAGCGTAGGGAACAAAATAACACCTCGATCTTAAAGTACATTTAATATATTTTCTGTGATATCTTTATTTCTTAAGATTTCCCTCTGTATTTTTTTATCTCCTAGCCCAAGGTATGTGTATAGAGTGATTTTGCCTTGAGATAGGTTGGTAAAACGTCTTTGTGCTTGCTGGAATTGGCTTGATGAGGAATACTGCTTTATATATAGGAATAAATGTAGTGCAGATGGAGCTCTCTGTGGAGACCATATGGGGTCCTCAGATGTGATCCAGTAACTCTGGCATTCATCTAAATGACTAAAGCAGCGCTGTTGCCCTGGCTTTTAATGAGTGATTCAGAGATCCTGCCTCTGGGCATTTCATCTCTGCAGAGCAGTTTTTGGTCTCTGAAAGGCAGTAGTGTATTTCACCCTTAGATAGCTATCTAGATGTTTGCATGTACTTTGAGGTTTTAATGGTGACAGGCACTGTTGCTTGAGAAATTATGCATTATTATTTCTATTAGGTTCAGTGAAGTACTTGATAAAAGGTTTGCACCAGAGACTATCTACGTGGCTGCTGCTTTCTTTTAAGCTGTAGAAACTGTGACACTGAAAAAAAAGAACCTTTTGTAAGAAGGAACAAAAGCTGATGATGTCTGTGTTACCAGCTGTTCTTGGTCAGGATCATGTTTATTGTTAAGAATAAATTGGTTCTTCATAAAGCCGGAATGACAAATAAATGACTACTGAGGACAAGGAGTGAAAACGTGGTTATATGAATTGAATATAAACACAGAAATTAATCCGTTTGTTACTCTTGGTCATTTTAGAAAAAACTCTTATACTGACATTTTATGGGCCACAAAAAAAATACTCATGTGGATGAAAACCTGGTCTTTTTTTGGCTTGATTTTCATATAGCAAAGTGAGCATACCCACTTCCTGATTAAAGGCTGTTCTTCAGAGACAGTGATGACAAGAAAGAAATGCTTTGTTTGTTTGCATTTAGGAGGAATAAGAAAAACCGTAATACTATGTGAGCATCCAACTGGAATAATATCATCTAAGAACTCTGAAGTTTAGTCATATGTTCTCCCCATATTCATTTAGTTATTATTATTATTCTGCTGAAGTTCTCCTTTTCTCCATGGAGCTTTTCTTGAGCAGAATTTGACACATAGGTTTGGGGATTGCTCTAGGGGAGATTTAATTAATTTCTATTTATTGTCTTAATACCATTTCTGAAAACAAAGCTTTATTGCAGTGATAGTAAACAATGACTATTTCCCCCCTGCTCTTCTGCATGACACCATCCACCAGGATATGCTGTGGATCTTCCCCTGTGCCTTGCTTCATTTAGTTCTATTGCTAAATCTGGTCTAGGAAAACCAAATGCAATACAGCTTTGACAATAAATAGCTCTTCTCAAGACTACCAGAAAGTAATTTCTAAGAAAGTTTGAAACAAACTTTGCATTGTACTAGCCTATTATTTATTTTTCTTTTAGTTCTCCATTTAGTATATGCAAGTAGCTTTTTGAAAGAATAAAAAAGTGTCTGAACTAGGAAATTTAAATGCTTTTTCCTTAATTAAAATTTGAATTTTCTGAGCAATAAAAACAATTTAAAAGAATCTAGAGTAATATGTCTCAAAATGTTGAAGAATTCTGAGGAACAGAAGTGTTTTGTCAGCTGTTCCAATTTTGACCATCTGGAGTACGCTGTAACTACAACAAAATACAGTTGTCTCCTGCTTTTGCAAAAATCAATTTTTAAGCTTTTCAGTGTCTTGTTACTTCACTTCTACAGACTAGTACTGAGTGGTGTGTCATCTCTATTGCATAGTGAGCATTAGTATATTTTTTTGCTTTTGCTCAAAGTCTAGACAGTGGAAAATAAATGTGCAAAAAGTCAGGTTTTGCTATGATTTGTGAGACTGTTATGGTATACAAAGTGAATATTTAATGAGAGAGGCCTAGTACTTGTCAGGAGTTTTATACTGCAACTTTTCTGGCCAAAATTAGAAAAATCTTTCGCCAATTTAGCTGCTTCCGGCAGCTAGCTAAAGTTGTTTAAAAGTGGCATCAAGACAATATCTATGAGATAATCAGTGTCTCTTCTGTGGGAAAAAAAAATCAAGTCTATTTCTTCCTAGTTATTTAATCTGAAAAGTACTGAGATGATGGTGAAAGGGGACAGTTGGAACCTCTTAGGTTTATAGCTAAAAGAAATCTGAGTAATTCTTATCCTTTCATTTCCTTTTTTTGTTGATTCTTCGCTTTTACCTTCTGTTTGTTAATACCTCAACTATGTTAAATGTAAATGTCTCCAAATTCCAGATTGAATGCAATGTTGATTTTAATAGCTGAGAAGTGAAAAGCAAATTTTCAGGGATAAAGGTAAAAAAGGATCTTAACTGAATCAGCTGAACTATCACTGAATATTAAATCAGTTTTACACAAATGATTTAGAGTGCTAGGTTTTTGCTTCTGAATTATTCTGGTGGACTGATACTTAAAAAATAGTTTTGATCTTTTTAAATAAAAAATTATGCTAGTCAGAAAATTACAAAATTGAGATTTTAAAGTGCCAGCTTTGTATGCTTCATCAAACAATCACGAGATTTCAAATGGTTGATGAGTTTCTTATTTTTTTTTCCCCATAGGGTTTTTAAGTCTTTAGATTTCACATTCTAAAACTCATTTTGTAAAATAAGGGCTGGAAAAATATTTTTCTTTCAGAATTATTAAGAATTTAATCTGATTCTAAAAGTTAGGGATTAAAACATTTTAAAAATATATGAATTTTTACTATGTTGTTGCTGGCACTACAGTTTTATTTTATGTTGACTACAGCATAGTCAATAATTTTAGTTGTGACTTGAATATGACGTGATTTTTTGTGACTGTATGCTCAAAAGTTAGCACCTGTGGAAAGCTCTTCATGTTGTGGCCAGCCTGGAAAACATGGGAGCCAAACTACCATTGTCCAGGTTTCCTGTTTCCTCTAGCTATTATCTGCACTGCATTCTCTTTCTCAAAACAAAGATATCAAATTGCTTTTATGCACAAATAACTTAAACAACTTCTGTGTTTTCCAAGATGCCAGGAATCCTCAATGTCTGTTAATCAGCTCTTACAAACCTGTGCTTTCTTGTAATTGATTCTATGCAGCAATGATACAACTTGGATGCAGAATTTTGCAGCATATTGAAAAATTAAAATGTATAGGAAGCAGAAAATTGTTGTTTTGGTTGAGTTTAAAATAAGTAGCAATACCTCTGCCAGTTGGACTAAACTAAGGAGACTTCTTAAAAGAGCGAAGCTTTTTCCTGTGTAACTTATAATGTGGTGCCTTAGTCATTAAATAACTCATGTCTTCAGCATTTGAGCAGTAAACGTTGTTATGTCTGGGAACTCAGCTCCTTTGACAGATGGATATCTTATTTTTGGTTGTTTGCCATATAGGGCCAGCTCATCCATCACATATTGTTTGCTTGTGACACTTCCCTGAGATTTTCAGCCATGAAAGCTTTCATATGACTTACTGTAGTAACAATTTATACTGAGGAATATGGATATGTGGAAAAAATCTTACTCTCACAAATACTTCACACAGAAAGAAACCTAGCATGACTAGCCTATTAATTACTCAGGATGTGTCTCTGTAAAACTGAGAGCTGATTTTGACCTACTCTTTTAAGATTTAAGGCTCATATTATTAAAAAAACCAATCATTTTTAGATGTTACATAGCTTTCTGTTTGTTAGTTGAGGCAGAATTTAAGTTTAACTACAGTTATATATGGGGCAAAACTTTTCATTCAGAAAAGTCAATGAAATTACACTGGGGAAAGCAAGATTAAAATTGAATGAATAACTGTTACAAGCATATTTTCCTGTGAAGTCCTACGACAGTTCATATCTGATCACCTGCTGCAAAATAGCAGTGAATGAAGACTGGCAGAAAGTTTTAAGGTAACGATCTACCGGGGGGGTGGGGGGCGGGGGGTGGGCACGGGAAAGCTATTTCTGTTAATTGCATCTTTGCAATTGACATTTACTGAAAAGCATGGCAATCAATATACAGATAGAAATATTTTCGATTTACTACCTCAACAATGATGAGAGGCATGAAGATAGTCAGAGAGCTGGAGCACCTCCTGTACAAGGACAGGCTGAGGGAGTTGGGGTTGTTCAGCCTGGAGAAGAGAAGGGTCTGGGGAGACCTTAGAGAAGCCTTCCAGCACTTTAGGGGGCTACAGGAGAGATGGGGAGGCACTCTTGATCAGGGAGTGTAGTGATAGGACCAAGGGTAATGGTTTTAAGCTGAGAGTAGATTTAGATTGAATATTAGGAAGAAATTTTTTCCTGTGAGTGTGGTGAGGCACTAGAACAGGTTGCCCAGAGAAGCTGTGGATGCCCCATCCCTGGAGGTGTTCAAGGCCAGGCTGGATGAGGCTTTGAGCAACCTGGTCTAGTGGGAGGTGTCCCTGCCCATGGCAGGGGGGTTGGAACTCGATGATCTTTAAGGTCCTTTCCAACCCAAACCATTCTATGATTTTCTCATTCTGTATGAAGTGTATGGTAATGAACAGTTTGGAACAATTAGTGGACAGTTAAGCAATAGTAAGAGTCTGGTATAAGCTTCTTGTCCACTTTCCTTCTGCAGATAAGGGAGAGAAATACAGACTTCCAGAATTGGACTAAGGATTTTAATAAGGGCTTAATATGCGTATGACATTGAAGCACTACTATAGTTGTTCCAGCACTGTTTGGCGGCAGGTTTTTTGTTGTTCAACAGAAAATGGGTTGTTTTCTGCTGCAAATCACATATAGAATCTCTGATGTTGAATGTTTAAGTGGCCCTTTGAGGAATCCAGCTATAGCAGTGTAACTGACATGACTTTATAATACAAAGTGTACACAGGATTAGAGCTGAGCCACGCTCAAATCAGGGCTATTTTGAGAAGATGGTGGTTTTCTATTTTATAAAGATAAATAAAACTTTAACTGCTATTTTTATTAATTCTTTAAAAAGTGCCCTGTGTCAAAGGCAGCCGAAACTGTCTCCTATAGGACTTCCATAGTGGCTTGGTATAAAAGGTAAATAAGGTAGAGAACTGTAAGAACTTCCAGACCAAGCCAGAGTTTGGCAAACGTAAATCCAAAAGTGGTGATGTAACAGAATACAAACAAATTCCTCTTCTTGGCTGCCAGAGGACCAGCTCCCAGATCTCAAGGTGACCTGAGCTTAGACAGTTTATTGTCACTGTATTAGATTAGACTTTGTATGCAGATAACTTGAATGTAGATTGTCTTTTAGTACCTCCCAGAATATAGTCTAGCTGCTTATTTTGAAATTAAAATCCTGGCTCCTTAAACTTCCTCTGTACCCTAAATATGCCTAATGCTGGAATCTTATAATCTTTCTGGTTTACTATTGAACACTTGAGTTTCACTTGCAGAATTTGCAACAGTGTGTGCAGCTCCATGTACAGTAGTCAATGGTACTGGTATAACTTTGTATGCCTTGTGAGTACTCCCTCACAAAAAATCACTGTAGCTATTTCCATGAGATGGAGTGAAGTGTAGGTACAGGGTTACAAAGCAGGGAATCCAGGCCAGATAATCTTTAAGTTTCCATCGATGTGGACTGGCAGCTAATGGGAATTTCGGAAGAACTTAAGCGACTAAAATCACCCTTGAAACTACGCAGCCAAATGCCTTTGTAAATTGGCCTTTTTTGGTCTATATGTGATGTGCTATACTGGATGCTGCATGTATTCTACCTTGCTTATTTAAAACAGGAATAACATCTATACTTATGGCTATATTTGTTGGTTCAATTTTTAGTCTTTCAATTCTTCCAGCATTCTCAAAATAATTGCATAATGTTTTTACCACAACAGTAGCAATAGCTTTTTATCTCAGTCTCTAAATTAAGGAGGCTCATGTTAAATTTCACATGCACTGTACATTATTAATTAAAAATAAAGGTCCATTCATTAGAATGAAAGATCATTAATGTAATTGTTCTGGGTCCTGATTAAACAAATGCAAATGGCCGGATCAGTAGAACTACAGATGCTGAAAGAATTAATACCAAAAGAAATATTCACCAAATCACTTGATATTTCCCTATACTATTAAATTACATGAAAGAAGTCACTGAGCTCTTTCAAAAGAGACAAAGTATCTATGACAGAAAAAGCATGAAAATATTGCAAGAGCTAGAAGGCTTAAATTTTTTCCACTGGATTCTGTTTGAACCATAAAATAAACTTAAAAGTTTTCTTTATGTTTAAAGAACGTAACAGATGAGTGCATAAAGTGCAGTAATTCAGTATGCATCAGGAAAAAGAACATCTCGCCAAGGAAGAGTCAAAGGTCCCTGCTAAGAGCAGCTGTATATCTTTCATGTATGAAATGCATGAACAATTAATTTTCCAAGGTTTGCTAGGTTTACAGGATATTGTGCTGAACTTACATGGGTAATGACAACAAAGTTTAACTTCTTGATGCCAGGATATATGAGATTTTCTTGCAAATTCATATTAAATGCCTATGAGGCATAGATACAGGACAGGAGCTGCTATTTCCGACAGGTGTGTGTAACAGCAGTTGCTATAACATCATTCTGCTATTATTGTTATACAGAAGTTGGTATCTTAAGCCATTTTCAATGTTAGGGGTGCTGAATTTCTTTAAATTGGTTGCAGTGAACCCTTGGAGTAATGCTACAGAAGTTAGTCACTATTCACTGATGGAAGAGGAGAGTCCGGATATGATTTTGAACAGTTTTGCTTTATAGGGAAACTTGTAATCTCTCTTCTGAATTGTTATCATTCCACTAGAGTAAAACTGCTGCCTTGATATCTCATGTTAGTCATCATCACACAGTGTGGGAAAATGAACTATATATACTGATAATAGAGAGACACATGGAGGGAACCTGGGCTGTTCTTAAAATTCTCAAATATTCTACACTGAAATGTATCATTGCCTCTCTGCTTAATATCAGTCACTTTTGCCCTTGCTGCTCACTTGATATGGGTTCCTATACTGCTGTTCATGAAAGAAGAGAAAAACTAATATAGGACTGTGAGACAGAAGTGAAATATTTTTTTGTCCTTTTCAGTCTGAAGTAGCAAGCAATAGAAGAGGAGAGAATTTAACCGGTTTGTTAATTCTCCTTTTAGTATCATTAGCCCAGGGACATCACATTAATTTAATGTAAGGGTTTTATCACCTAGCTTCCCCTACATGCCAGGAGAACCTCTGGGGTTATGAGTCGCTTTAGGTGGTGCTCCACTAACGCGAGGTGCCTGTCACAGGAAGAATGTATCATTGCCTGGATGTGGTTCTCCCCACTGATAGTAATGGGAACCTTCAAAGCTGAGGTTGGACTAGCTGCCTGATTGCTTGTTGGCTAATGTTAGCTGAGATTAATTTTACCTGTGGAGCTAAAGTGAAGTCTTTAGTCAACCTGTTGTTTACAACTGCTCTTTATACCTGAAAATGCTATTCAGCAAGCTTCTTACATAGACACTTCACTTTAGTTCTATACATATGCCTTATTTATTTTACTGGTGGACTTGGAAATTCCAGAAATTCCTCAGGGGTTTCTTTATTGGGACCAATTGTATATCCCTACATGATAATCAGTGTTGCCACTGTAGTCCTAGGACCTGTTGTCTTGAATATCAATGCATAGCTATTCCTCCCACCCAACAGTTCTTATGGTTCTCCACCTCTCTATGTAATGTAGTAGAAGACTGCATGTGTCTCTAGCTTATTGGGGGTGGGAAGCTACTGATTTCTAAGTTATTTAAAATGTAGTTTGCAAGGTTGGAAGTCTCCCTAGAATGTGCAGTACAGCTAATTCATTCTTTGTAGTGCAAAATATTTCATTATAAAGTTGAAATTCACTGAAATGGAAAGCTTTGCATAAAAGGATCAATTTAAATGAACTGTGGTGTAATAATTTACTTGCTGGCCCTTTTGGTCTCAGTTTATGTTTTTCCATATAATTTTGTAATGTATTTTCTTATCTTCCCAACAACCAGTTTAGATAATGTTTTGGGCCAGTGCATGTTAGGTCTTTTCTCTTTTAAGCCATGGCATTAAAGAAAAAAACAAAACACCAGCAAACTAAAACACGTCATGTTACAGAAAGGAGAAGGTTTTGGTTTTGTTTGTTTGTTTTTGTTTTTTCTTCCCACCGAAGACTGTCTTATTGTGAATTTGTTTCCTCTCTTAAAGGGATTTAAAAAGTATCAGTAGAGTCAGCCTTAAGTATTTTTGTCAATGTTAAAATCCTGAGTATTTCCCAGAACATAAAAGGCAAAAAAGAAAAAAGGAGTTGGTAGAGTTTGTGAAATCTTTTCATGGCTGTAGGGATGTAGGACTAACAGATAACAGGAGAAGATTGTAACTTTTATGATCCCAGCTTAAAGCAAGGCATGCTTGTTAGTGGTCATAGGTAATATGAATTTTCTGTTTTTCCTAAGGGAAGAGAAGAATGGCTTTTCAAAAAAAATGAAAAAGAATACTTTATTGTTTGTGAAGTATTTTTGGAGAGGTGAAGGAGGAGGTTAATGGTTAGATATGTTTGGATGCTTGAGAAATAACCTTTACTCATCTTGGAAGCTGGTACATTTTGTACTTTAGTATGTGGGAGACTCACTTTAAACCCTTTGGGTTTTTTTTTGTTGATTTGTCATTTTTTCCTGTTTCTAGTTATTGAAGTTTGAATTTTATTAAAAGCAAGAGAAAAAAATAATCTGCTATGTATTTTTTTTTTTTCCTGAGGAGTTAAAAAGGTGGGTTTTGAACTTTTTTTTCTCATATAAAACTGCAGTAGCTACACAACAATGGATGGTTACATAACAGCTTGCCTGCAATTTTCTGATTGAAATATTTTACATGGTAGTTTTTCAGACTGCAAGATGAGAGCTAATATATGCATACCTACACAAAACCACACACATATACATATAGTATTTATATAAATTTAGTTGAAAAAGGATAATTAAAAACCATTCAAAAATACTTTAATAAGACTGAATTTTCTGTGCTTTATACAAGTATAGCTATCCTGTCTGAAACAGCAAAATCTAAAAATCTCAGACTTTTAGAGGGAACCCCTCTTTTCTCACTTCCCCTCCCCACTTGCTTCCCTAGGAATGTACCAGTAGTCTCTCCACGACAAGCAGGAGTAGCTCACTCTGCGCCTTCCCAACAATGACAGCATCCCTGACTGCTCCATGACCTCAGAAATTCACACTTCTGAACTCGGTTGTGTCTTTTCTTGAATGAAATTCACAAGTCTTTGTTCAGATATAGTCTTCTAATGTGTAATGGCTTTTTAATTTTCTGATGAGTGAAGTGGGACTATTAAGATAATTCTTCCTATTGTCGAGAGAGATTTTATTATTTATATTGTGCATGCTTTTTGCTGAAACAGCTCTATATTCTGTTTGGAGAAATTACTGTCTTTCAGACACAAAAGTGTAACAGGTATTTGATATTTATATTTTTGGATTAATTCCAGGAAAAAATGAGACTAAGATATAACAGGTATTTGATATTTATATTTTTGGATTAATTCCAGGAAAAAATGAGACTAAGATACATATATTCAAAAAGGAGCTGTAGGCCAGCTGATGACACAGAAACCTAGGGCTGTCAGTGAAATTCTGACAGGGGGTGTGTGAGTGGGAATTAGCAGAGCTGAAATGTTCAATTAAGTAAATAGAGCAATGCAAATCTCAAGGGCTTCTGAAATACAAATTATGAAAGCAAGATTTTGAAAACGTACATGACATTGCCTCTTCCTGTCACACCATCCACCATACTTCTCTTTCCTCTCTTCTGCTTCTAAAATTCAATTTGATGAGAGCGCCTCTAGTTTGAACCTGGCATAGTTTCAAGAAGAACAGAACTTTGTCTGTGATACCGGAAAAATCTCCCTCCATGCCCTAACGGGAAATCTAACGATAGCATATTCCCCAAGGAAAGCTGCCACCTTAGACTCTGTCCCTACAGGACAGAAAGTGAGCAGCTGCAATATTCCTTATATGAAATGCATGTGCATGGCTATGGAGACATGATACGATGCTTTGTGACAGTTTATTTTATTCTAGGTCCTTCACATGACAGATAAGATGATTTCTGTAATTATTCTTAGGTATAAGACCCAAAGTCAGTTCTGTTAATGCATGTACTTGGACTGTTTGGCATAAAATACATTTAGATATCTCATTTAAACACCCCTCTGGAACAAAAGCTCTGGAAATCAGAAGTGACTGAGTGGATGAGATGCAACTGTATTGCTTCCAGGCCCAGGGAAAAGGCAAGTATAACTGGCTGATTTTCATTTCAAATGTTTAATTTGCAGTGAAATTTCATCCCAAGGCTTACATAACCAGACTTGCTTTTCTTGTAGCTAAATTAGCTCTTGTTTTACTCCTAAGTTAAATTAAGATCATTACCATTTTATGCTAATAGGAGTAGGAGAAAATTTAAATATATTTCCTTTAGAACAGAAAGGTACATTAACCATACTAGTGATAAAATATTACTTGTCATTACAAGTCTTTATCACTGCTTATGGTTAGAAATAGATGAATTATATAATTAGACATACTGCTGAAGAAATTATTGTATATATAACTATGCCTTGTTTTAAAACAGTTGTTAGGTTTATAATTTGATAGCAATGTAGAATATTTAAAAAAATACCTAACATAATTAGAAATTAAGAAAAAATGTATGTAGTCTCCTAAAACTCAAAGAAGCTTTGTTGTGTCTGTATTTGTTGCGTAGCAATAATGCAGTTTTTATTATCCATTCAGAAAAAAATTTTTTTTGGTCTCTTTCTGAACGTTTGGTGTGACTTGCATCATGCATGTTTAGGTTTCCAGCTGGGCTGCTTTGCTTTCATTCCAGAATTGCAGTCAGTTGGTGTGTTTCCAGGATTACTGAATGGTTAAACCTACCTCAATGTTATATAGGGTCTACAGAAAAACTGTTTTGCAATTTATATGCTTAAGAGAGAGGAAATATGTCCAAAAAAATTCACTAAGTCATCTATCAAAGGTGCCAGTGCAGCCAGCGGCTTTATTTCTCAAGAAAGCAGAGAGAGATGGAAGTGCAGGAGGGGAGGTTATTTTTGTGTGCTTTCTGAGAAAATTATTCTATGAGTTGCTTTTGCAAAGAATGTAATTTGC
>NW_010139548.1:37714-41680 GCF_000699245.1 Pterocles gutturalis | reverse complement strand
GCAGGAATAGTATGAAAAGCATGGGGAGAAATGCATTCTTGATTTAATTAGGTGTAAAATGATGCAGTTCTATCAGAACCAGAACTCTATCAGGAGCTCCACAAGCATCGCTAGAGATGAATGTGACTTGATGTGTTTGATAATGTTACAGGTAACTCTTGAAAGATTTACTGGAAAGAAAAACTGGAAATGGGGAGGAGAGGTGGTTTTACTTCTCAGTGAATACCAAACAAGTTATCGTCTTTTGCTCTGGCCTGTCTTCGCTCAGGCTTACCTTGCCAGAATGATGGGCAGCATTAGACACAATCCATGTGCTTGACACTGAAAGAGTATAGAGGTGTGGAGTTAGCACAAGCATTGCAGATATCTGTACCCTTCAGAAGTACTATATATATTTCAGTATCGTTGTCATCAGGAGGAACTAATGCCAAGCTTTGGTAGTTATATTTGTCTGGTATACGCCATGTCATAGTCCTGACTCCTGTGTTGTCTGTGCATCTGAACATTTGTGAATACAAAGAGTTTCTGAAAAATTCAAACAAGCTTAAAGCTTACAAGCAGAGGTAAGATCAAATCTAGATGAGACTGAATGCTCAGAGAGAGCTATAAATGTATCAGTCAATAGTATGCTTAGAAATTTCTGTTACCTGTAGCTTATTTTGAGAAGGGTAGTGCAGGCTTTCTCATAGGAAGATTAGTTTGTTTAAAGCATGTCATTGTTAAGGTGAGTTACATAATTTTGATGCAAATTAATAATGGAAATGTGGCTGTTGATGCTGCTTTTTATCTCTTACTGATTTGTATCAAAATGGTCACATTCAAATACTCCACACAGATACATTGGGCTTTGCAAAATTCAGCTAAAGTGGAGCTTAAATTCATAGTATCTTGTTTTAGTTTGGAAATCAACAGCTTGATAGGTTAAATATTACAAAAGCATATCTTTACAAAAATTCCTTCCTCTCCAATATTCGGTTAACATTAAGAGTTTTTTGCTGTTTAAATAGGGTGAGTACTTTTAAGATGTGCCAGTTTCCAACCTGAACGTAGGCAGCCCTGTGGCTGTGCCCACAGCAGGGGTGTGGTAGCAAAGAAAATGCAGTGTTCCTTCCCCTGAATAATGGCGTGGAGGCTCTCTGGTTCCAAACGATCTCCATTTACTATGGCTGCTGGACAGGCATGGATTAATGAACATGTCAGATATGACAGCTGGGATCAATTATGATCACATATTTGAGGTGTGAAAGCATTCTTCATAACTGGACTAAGAATTCATTATACACATAGAACCAGACAGCAGTGGATTAAATCAATCACAGAGGCGATCAGCTCCAACGCAGGCGTGTTCCGCAGCGGAAGTGGGGATTGTGGGTACAGGGGTGTTTCCTGAGCCAGGGAGACCCCACGGGAGCACAGAGACCCACCAGGAGCCGGCAGCTCTCACCAGAGTGGCTGATGTAGCCTGTGTGGGGCCAGGAGTAACCGTGGCCATGCCCCGCTCCCCCGGAGGGCAGCCCAGGGGACAGGGCGTGCGTGGGCAGCAGGCAGAGCGTGGCGGGGCAGTTTGCACAGGAGGGTGCCTCTTGGAAGGAGGGGGCAATCCACTGGCCGAGTACACACAACTCAGCACCAGGCACTCTTCTGTGATCATCTGTGCAGGTCAAGAGCAGTCATCCTACCAGACCATCAGGGCAGGATGGTGGGCACCCGTCTGAGAGCTCTGGCTGCAGCTCCGGCTGGGGTGTCTGCACCATCTGCCCCAGCAGTGGCAGATGCCTCCACCCAGATGGAGCCGCTGAAGGGACAGGCTGCGGTGCAGGGGTCAGACTTTAGGAGGTGCCTGGACCCTTCTCCTGGGGCAGGGACAGGTGGCGGTGGTAAGGGACCCTGGGGTGCAGGTCCTTTTTTCATCAGTCCCCCTGGTCAAAGGGAGGGGGTTTGAAAGGCAACAGTGAAATCTGGCCAGTCAACAAATGGTTACAGGATTTGTAGCCAGGGGTTTGGCTACTTACACCACAGGACTCACTTTGAAAAATCTGGTCTACTGGGGGCTGATGGGGTCCATCTATCAAAGAAGGTGAAGAGCATCTTTGGTCGTAGGCTTGCCAAATTGGTGCACTTCTTGAGTCACTTTAGGCTTTAAAATGTCTTGAGCCTGATCAGTCAGTGTAAATTGATGAATTATCAATGGAGACAAGCAGATACAGTGCAGAAGAGAACTGGGCCCTTGAGTAATTTATTCTTTTATCTGAGTGTATTTGTAAGTCTGTCCTGTATGGCAAGTGCTGACTTCATAACTGTTAAAAGACAAAAGTTTGTGTAATCACTAGAAGACAGCAGGAGTTCATAAGGGTATTGATGCTTTTATTCTGTCCAGCTAATAGATGAAAATTTTACACATGTAAATAATTAATTGCGAGATGTAATGTACTGACTTACTTACAAGGCTGCTTTATTTCCCATTGCTGTGATGAAAGCCCTGAAAATCTACTAGTGCACATCTTATGATACCTTTAACTTGTACCATAATGTTGCCCAGTCTAAAATGTAATGCCAAAAGCAATATCTTCCTTAAACTTGAAACTGGGAGTTGATCAACTCTATTAGATTTCCACATCAGATTCTCTGGATATAGGTCCCAATTCCTTCTGTCTGTGATTCAGATGTAGCCTCCTGCAAGTTAAAGCAGCTTTAAAAATAGAAGAAATCCTTGTTTACAAATTATAGCTTTTCTATGGTTCTGTCTAATAATTATCATTGTTCATTATTCTAAAAAATCTGATCAGTGAATTGAACTTAATAATTGAAATTTATATGAATGTTTTGTGGAGGAGTCATCTATTATATTTGAAGAAGAAGAAAAAAAAAATCAATGTTCCTGCACGTGACAGGTGAAAGGTCTAAAATCTGTTGAAATTAGCTGTCGCTCTCAGTTACTATCAATCCTCATTGCTCACTGTCACACTGCAGAAGAACATAGTTAAGTTTTCTGAATTACAGGGTCTTGCTGTACCACACACTGACGCCGTTTCACCCTGGCATTAATGTACAATATTTGTAAAACAATCTCATTGCTGGAAAAGACTGCTTCAGTAGTCAAAGTGATGGAGTCACATTCTGAATTTAATTCTGATGCACTATACTCTTTCTTAAAGTAATTACAGACTGTATACATGTTTTTGTGTTCAAAACTTATGGATGTATTTACAAAAGGTGAATTGTTTTATCTTTAGACTAAGAAAAGACCCATATAATTTGAAGTTCAAAAAGACAGCAATCAACAGGCTAGCTGGATTATAGATTAAGAACTGTTCTATGGTGAGTAAACTGAGGCCTTCATACATTGAGCTTCTTAAGTGAAGATTCTGTGGCACATTCCTTTAAATAAGTGGAAATTACAAAGTTGCAGTAGATTAGTAAAACCTCAAAAAATTAATCTTACAGAAGCAGTATTAAAAATTAAATATTTATTACTGTTTCACTACTTTAGCTAAAGTATTCTATGCTAGTGCAGACCATTTTTTTTGATCAACATTCTTGCATTTTACTGTCACTCTGTGACGTCTAATGCTGTATCTTGTTCCTGTGTCATGAAACTATCTGTAGCTGATAGTGTGAAGCACTTTTGCTTGCTAAGAAATGTCTTACTATTTGACAAGCTTATATCTGAGTATTCCATTGCTGCTGTATTTGCAATTAATACTATTGAGTGGCACTTTAGGCATTGACTATGTAGAGACCTGACTGGCTTCATCTCTTCTAGTCACATTCAGCAAAGGGATAAAGCCCATTCTTGCTGAAATTAGATCAGTTCTCACTGGAGACTGTAATGTGGCTGGCAGTGAGGCTGCTCCCTGTGGCCAAACAGCTGACAGAGATGTGCTGCAGACAGAATCCTTCCCCCAGGGCTCAGTGACAGCTTGTAATGCAAGGTGCTTCCTAAACTGAATGTGGGGGTTCTAAACA
>NW_010139548.1:30689-37683 GCF_000699245.1 Pterocles gutturalis | reverse complement strand
TTCCGATATGCGTACTCACTAGGACTTTTCTAGAAAAGCAAAACCTGAGCGTCTATAAGTGAATGTGAAAATACTGAGCTTTGTTCATATGAATTTAGTCTTTTTTTGGGCAGACTGTGCAGAGGAAGAAATAAAAAGGAAACTAATACTTAGGAACTTTTTTTTGCAAAATTGTCATAGACTGCTTTACTGAGGCCTTGTGCTTGTACCTCTAACATGAAGCTCTAAGAAAGAAACTGATTTTTAGGGGCATGATTCAGTCTGTATTTAAGGAAAGGGGGAATTTTCACCTGACATGGAAGACATTTGTCTGACAGTAAGTATTGTGATCTGTCTGCTGTGTCATGGAGTAAGGTAATATATCTAGCAAATGCATGTTGAAAACTTCTGCCTTCTCTAATTTTCAAAATTGTGATTCTACAATTATTTGAAAGCGAGCAAATTTTAGTGGAAACCAAACAAAAATAAATAGTTTTAGGGAACAGGTTTTACGGAACAGAAGGAAAACTTACTAGCTGAAAAAGATAGTGCTGTAAATCTGTTCAGCTTGTTGAGATGTATATTTAGAGAAAGCCACCTCCAACTTGCCACTGCTTCCAACTTCCAAGCCTAGTCCTACCTACTCTTCCTTCCTTTCTTCCCAGGGGCTTCCTACTGATGTGCTTCTCTGCAGAGATGCATTCGACCTCTGTCCTTTTCTGTCTGTACCTCCTCACTCTTGAGAACTATGCTTTTGTAGCCCGTGTCTGTAGGATGCTGAAGCAGGCTCATTAAGAAAGTGATGCTGCAGAGGCTGCTGTTCCACCTAAACAATTCCATACAGTTAAACATAGTGCTATTAACTAGTGAAAAATCTCCCTGGTTCAGATTTCTGTGCAGGCTAAAATTCAGGAGGTAACTAGGCTGAGTTTGTTTAGTGGAATAAAGGGAAATGCATTCATCTGAAAATTACTTGGCATGCCTGATAACAGATTTTATAGCTGACAAAATCTTGCACAGGAAGAACACAAAACCCAGTGAGATTTCCCTGCTTAAATAATTCTCAAATAATACACTTGTGTGTAGCAAGAAAAATGAACCGATATTGTGATATGTCTATGTAACACTTTCAGACTAATTCAATATGTGCTAGTGAACTCCCTGGAGATATATTGAAACATGGGCTGAGCAGAAGTAATGATTAAAACTAATTTCCTTATAGTGCTCATAAGGAATAGGTTTGTCATATCAGAGAAAAGGAAAAACGAAAACTAAAAAACCCCAGCAGGACAAATGTTCTTACTGACTGGAATGATTTTGTTTTCTGTTTAATGCCAACACGCACTGTTTGGAGATGGGATTCCCTGGTTTTCACAGGGTTCAAATCAGATAAAATAGTCTACTCTCCCTGCATGGCTTAATTTTAGGTCTTCAGTGAGATCCCTTGGTAAAACTTTACCTGTGTCCACATTGCTATGCATAAAATTAGGCCCATATTGCCCCAAATTAAGATATCTGAAGCACAAATGAGGAAACTCTGTCAATAAAGAGCACAAAAGGGGGAGAGATATCTAGGGCAAGCTATAAATACCACACAGGATAATCCCCTTAAGAGGAAGGCCTGTTTCTGTTCTCTGGTAAACTTTTCTATGATGGCTGGAAAAGTTGTTGCCCAGGTGAAGGCCTTTTCCTAATTCTCCTTGAAGAAAGGCTCAAGGCTGGAACTGGAATGGTTTTCTAGAACTTACAGAACGTGTCTTAACAGATTTGCTCTTAATAAGAGCCATACTGTTTTGTGTGGCCTTTTTTGCCTGTAACTGCAGGAAAATGTGTTTTGTTATTCAGAAGCATTGAGCAACTCCTCACTCCCCCTGACAAAAAAAACCAAAAACCCAAAACAACAACAACAAAAAAGACTTTATAGCATAGTAGGTTTTTGCTCCTCAGTAGCTGTTGTAGTGGACCACAGAGGGCTTGTCAGTAATAATTACATGTGTATATATTTTACACATCTTGTTATCATACGTGAGTGTATAATATATGTGTATGCTGTGCATGTACATACTTAGTACCTGCATGTGTATTTATATTATATGTGTGTAGAGTTATATATGCACATTTGTGAGAGAGAAGTCAGAAGATGGTTTTTAAGCTCTGTGGAATAAATTTAAGGTAGTGCTTTTATGTGTGCCTTGGGAAGTATTGTTAAGCATTTTTGTTAACTACTAACGACCCTTTTCAATGTTTGCTCACTTCTTCAAGCAAAGGCATGACATTTGCTAGAGTTATTGAATTCTTTCCTCTGTTCTTTATTTCCTCTCCCGTGTTGTGTTGTCCCATCCAGACAGCTTTTAACTGATAAGTTCTGAATGCATTCACACTGTCAGCTCGAAGTTTTCGTACTTCTCTGGCAATGATGCCTAAAATGAAAAGACCCAAACACTTTGTGATTGAGTATGCTGCCAACATAACAGATGGATGTGATTTTTGGCAACCAAGAAGCCTTATGAAACATCGGTATCAAGTGGTTACAGACAGCATTTTTAATGCAAAAACGTATGTTAGATGCTCTGGGTTTATGCACATGATGGACCATAATCTAATCATGTTGACTGAGTTATTTTAAGTTTTAAACTATAGTTCTGAGTATATAATTTGAGTGCTACTTGCATAACCTTGAGCTGTTATATTTGTGTGTCTTCAAGATAAATGTTTAGTTTGCCCTGAAACAAAATGTATCTTAGGGAATAATACCTGTGCTGGCTTCTTAGACCATATTGTGTATGATATGATATCAGTAACATGTCATATATCCTCATCCTTTTCGTGCATCTAGATTGTAGTGGAATTCATTGCAGGGATTAATTCACTCTTGTATTTTAATGTCACATATATTGCTGTGTTTCAAGTTGTATTCTTTTATTGTAGCTAATTTAATTATGCTGAGATGGGGTGACATTTTGGAGCTATAACTGACTCACTGTTCTTTTTCCCTCCTTTTCTGCCTCATGTAGAGCGAAAATATTTACACGTAGAAAACAATGACAGGTATTTTAATTACCTTTGAAAAAAGGCACTAAATAACTCATGTTAAACCATATGGATTTTCATTAGGGTTTTGTGATCCCAAATCAGGTAAGTGCTTTAAAATGTTTACCCTCAGGAATGAACAGTAGACTTCCTTTTTTGAAAATGGTTGTTGGCTATCTCGTTGAATACAGAATACGTGACAAAATACTTTGGGATCCTCTGATTTGTTATACCTGCTCAGCATAATCCCATAAAGCTCTTTCCTGCCCTTTTTTATTAACATGTTAGGTTCTTTCTGTTAATTTAGTTCTAAAAGAGCTTGCAGTATCAGAAGGTGGGGAGTGCAATGGTATGTAGAAACTTGTGGTGTGTAATTTATCTTCACATAGTGCTCACATCCAGGTAAATGAAAGAGGGAATGCTTTCTTCAAGAAACAGAAGGTATTCTGGAAGGAAAATGTACAGCTTATAAAATCACTGTGATGTGTTAAATTAGTACATTAAATCCAATCCCATTAATCATTTTTAAACAAAAACATATAGTTCTATTTCATATTTAAAATTAATGTCTGAGAATAATTTTTTTTATCTTGAGATAGGTTCATTTCAGACTATATTATCCTCTGAAATCTGATGTACTATTAATAGAGACAAGCAAGACAGCAGATAAAAAGTAGAAGTGTTGTTCAAAGCAGGCAATTCCGCATTCTTATCATCAATGTGCTGAAATGACAGTAGAGAATGTGCATGAGGAATTTAATGGAATTTCCTAGTGAATTCTTAGTGACCTTGGTCTTAAGGTTCAGGAAAGCTTCTGGGTTTGCATTTACTCTAGTTCTCAAGCATACTTAAGGGATGCCTGGAGATGGAAAATCACGAATACTTAAGACTACATGAATATAAAGTAAAAAGAGATATAGCATCATTTATAATGCAGTGTCAGTGTTTCTGATTTTAAAACACTATCACATCAAAATCCTTTTTTCTCCGTGTCGTATTAATAAGAAAGACATATATTACTCCATAAGAGTTTTACTTTAATTCAGGTTTCATACTGTGTTTTGTTTATTCGGAAGCTACCTAGATACCTTCACATCAGACACAATAATTAAATTATATTCTGGATGGCAGTATATACGGAGCATTTTAAAGAAACATAATACATGCATTTAATAGCCATCCAAAGTGGCAGATTCTAAGACGGCATAGTAGCAAAACTTCACCAATGTCCATGCAGCTGTGCACATTTGGTAATATTCTCGCCTATTCTATAAAGTAAGTCCAAATCTAGGATACTCTTTATATTAGACTTGACCCATAATGAAACCACATAATTATTAATCCTGTTTTGGTTACTAGAGGCCCAGCCTGTCCCTCTTTTTCAAATACACAGAGAATCAGAATATGGTCTGGGGACAAGGGGGGTCATCCTCAAACTGAGGAATTAATGACTGTACATACCAATGTACACATCTCTACCCTAAGGACACTGGAATAGAGGGAAGAGAATTACTAGGAAGAAAATTCAGACTGTGCGTTTCCAGGGCTGAACTACAATTAATAAGCATAGGCATTTGCATTCAGAACTGGGATTAGGTTCTGGGTAGTTCCAAAATGAGGAAAACCCGGGACTGCAGACTTTAGAAGCAGTGTGCCTGCTGTTGTAATTGCAGATATATTTCAGGAATTCAAGGAAAGGCTTTCAGACTTGTTCCTTGGCAAATGCCTTCTGAATGAGTTTTTGCAGCAGAACACCTCTACTGCTTTTCAGCTGTAACTCTTCAGTGCTGGCCCATGTACACACTATTTTCAGATGTGTTGTGACAGCACATACTCCCTCTCTTAATTTTATTTGATTTCGTGAAAAGCAGCAGAACAGGGCAGGTTGAAATGGTGTTCCTGCTTGGAAGTGGCAGAGCAATATGTGTTTTGTAGGATTCTGTGTCTCAAATGAAAGTAAAAGAGTTTGATTGCCCCTCCTCCCCTGTAATAAAACACAACTCTTTTAACTTAGAAAAGAATTTGGATAAAATTATGGATGAGCTACACTGCTACTTTTAGGTGAAAGGTCAAAAAGTGCTAATTCTAGGGGAAAGGTTGAGGGCTGCGTCAGCAGAGGTTAAAATGTTCAGATGTATTTTTTAATTCAAAGCAAGGTGCCCACAGATGGAGTGAGGAAGTGGTGGTGTAAAGCAGTGCAGCAGAGTGTGTGGGATATAGATATAATTCGGAGTAAGCCATAGATTCAACAGGTGCTGCCAGGCTAAGCTGAGGACTGGTGCTGACTGATGCTGCCACCACTTGGGCCTGGGACTTCAGTGGCTGGGTGGAGTACAGGAGAGGGAAGAAGAGATTCGGACAAACAGAAACTGAGGTGCAGTTCCAAAAGTGCTGGTAAAGGCCAATTTTTGTTACTAGAAAGAATGTCTGGAGTAGATTTAAGATTTGAATGCTGGACTGCAGACACAAATGAGCTAGAATAAGGTGTGAGTTCAGCAAGGGGCTGTTACACTGATGTAAGACCTGAGGCTGGCATGTGCCACTTGGCAACAGCCTTTTAGGTTTGGGGAGAGAAAATGCCATTAAACTAAGGATAGAAGATTAGAGCTGGTGTCGGTGTAAAGGTTCAAGCAGCAGGATCACCAAGTTGGAGAAAAGTTTATATTCAAATTGCTTGCTTATGCTTGGGATTGATGAGGAAGGGTCATTGGCTGCTGGTGGGACTGGGGGCTTGTATGAGGCAAAGGATGATGTGTTCAGAACGGGCTGCTCGCCTCGCTTGATCACTGACACTGGTAACTGTGCTAGCTACAGACTTCTGGTGAGGCAGGTTACAGGTGTAGGACACAGAGGGCCACAAGATATTTCCCTTCCTTTTGCAGTCATTCATGAAGGTGATGAATAAGTGTCTTGCACAGGGTGGTATGTTCCTTGTTAAATGAAGATTCGACTGCTAAGACATACATACCCTTATCCATGCATAACAGCTGTTTTCACAGTTACAGAAATTAAACATGTTCATCAGCTTCCCTGTCTGTAATATTAAGTTCAGCCCTTATTTTAATCAGTAGGTTTGCAAAAAGAAAGGCTGTCTCCTTGACATGCAACATTATGCCATGGGTGCTGTCACAAAAGGAGATTGTGAGAGTAAGAAAAATTTAAAGAAATGAGGGAAGGAGAGAGAAAGGAGAGATGACTGGGTTTACTGCTTTCTATTTGAAACTTTGCTTTTTACTTTGCTTAACTTGCTTTGCTAATTTTGTAAATCACGTTAGCATCTGCTTAACCTTAACCACAGTAATAGTCCCTTTGATTTCAGTATATTTACATGAGTAATGTTAAGGATGTGCAGGAATGTGCAAAAGTAAAATAAAGGTAGGCATGATACTAATATATTTATACTCTCTCACCCAGTTATATCCTAATGCTGCATGTCCAAATCCAAATGAAAAAACACACAAGAACAGCACGTTAGTGATAACCATTTCTAATTCTTAGGTTCCCACTAGGATTTAAATTAGAATCTGTTCTGCAGATAGCCAGGCAACATTCTGAAGGCAATTCAAGTCTTGCTGTAATTGCACTGGCTCTGATTTAAACCACCTGTCTCTCTAGTTGTGCTTATTTTCGGAAATAAAGCTTATGCTGGACAGGAAGTAATCTGAAATCTTACGAAATACCCTGTCTCTGTAAGCATTTAGGACAAAGAAAGTTTGTTTTGAAAAAACACAAGTACACCAGGAGAAGTGTGATATTTACATTGGACAGGACCTTTATATTGGAAAATCTGTCACGTATTTAGTTGAGTTTTTCTGTGACTTACTACTTTTATATACTACTACTTTAATTATTACTACAGACTTTTTTCCAGCAAAGTCCGTATCTTCCCTTCTGGTCATGCCTGTATGTCCAGCTACCATCAGTGGAAAGTCTGCCCTGTATTGCAGATTTCCACTGCTTTAGGGCTTACCAAAAGCTTGACAGC